>NC_079468.1:4545454-4848484 GCF_026250575.1 Diorhabda carinulata
AAAAAAGAGGTGAAGAAATTGAAAACTACCCCGAAATACGAATTTTGAGATATAACCTAACCTAACCTAACCTAACTTAACCTAACCTATACCTTTCAGAGAATCTGCTATAAGAAAAGAGATAAAACACCAGCTTTAGTCCAATATCTTCTTTTTTGTTGCCTTTTTTCATTTTCTCCAGCATATACTATCTCCATTACTTCAAAATGCTCTAAAGTTACAAGAAAACGAAGACAAATTTTTCAAATACTTTAGGATATCAACTGAATCATTGTGCAGTTAAAGGACCGTCCTCAACGTAAAAATACATTTATGAGGGAGTGTATTTAACCGATACAGAACCTCTTCGTGTCGAGGGGTACTCGGTGTTGTACTGTTTCTATTAGGTACTGAAGCATCGTTGCACGCCTTGTCGGTTTTGACCGAAAAACAACCGAAAGCGAACCGGACCGAATGGAACCGCATACGTATGAAACAGGCCTAAGGATAGTTGAGATTTGTCACTGGCTCTTGCATTAAGATTTTTGGGATTACATACTACTCACTATGTGAAGCGACCGCACTAAGTAAATTGATGAAAAAGCGTTTAATAGTATATTATACACAAGTGTATAATGGATATTAATATGTCAATAATAATAAAATTTGTATCACAAATATTGGGTATCTAATGCAGAAGGATGGTATTTATTTATAGTTATTAATAAACCCTGTTGCCAGTTCAAAATTCGCCATTTAATATACTTTTCCTGACTTTTCCGGTACTAAATTTGATAAGGCAACTCCAGCAGCTTCTCTAATCTCTAATGGTGTTAAAGAAAAATCACTCCCATTTATTGTATACAATTTTAGTTGGTTTTTTAACATAATGTTACATAAAATATTGGAACGCTGAGAAATCTAAACACACAATAATGTTTTTCGGTCAATAATTGTTTCAAAAAGGTATTTCTAATTATAAATTGTTCAAAAAGCCATAATTCGTTCAGAAACAGATAATATACAACAAGCATACTCAATGTAGCTGGCAGCTCAATGTTAATGCTACGTGCCTCCAAAATGGAGGTCTCGGGTTCGAATCTGGTCTAATAGAATTTACTTTTTTGTGTTTTTTATAAGTCTAGAACTAAATTTAAAATATTTAGTAATGTTTTCTAATGATAAAATCATAAAAATCGATTTTTTATAACAAACCAATATAATATAGGTAAAACAAGAAACCATCTGATAGCAGTGATTAGTGGATATTAGTAAGGTCGAGCAAGCAGACGAATAATGAGACAACAGTCGTGGTTAGAAAAATTTTAATGAGTAATATGTGTGACAGAAATGGATCAAATGGTACCGCATACGTATAAAACAGGCCTAAGGCTTGTTGAGATTTGTCATTAGCACTTGGATTAAGATTTTTGCGAAGACATTCTACTTACTATGTGCGGCGACCCCATTACGTATATTGATGAAAAAATGTTTAATAGTATATTATACACTAGTGTATAATGGTGATTATTATCCATAATAATAAAAACAAAAATCTGTGTATTAGTTTTACAAATATTGGATATCTAATGCGGAAGGATGGTATTAATTTATAGTTATTGATAAACCGTGTTGTTAGTTCAAAATTCGCCATATTATATACTTTTCCTGACTTTTCCGGCAGTAAATTTGATAAGGCAACTCCAGCAGCTTCTCTAATCTCTAATGGTGTTAAAGAAAAGTGACTCCCATTTTATTTATACAATTTTAGTTGGTTTTTTAACAGAATTTAACATAAAATATTGAAACGCTGAGAAATCTAAACACATAATAATGTTTTTCGGTCAATAATTGTTTCTAAAAAGGTATTTCAGTTTATAAATTGGTCATAAAATCCTAATTCGTTAAGAAACGGATATAGTTCGATGTTAATGCTACGTGCCGCCAAAATTGAGGTCTCGGGTTCGAATCTGGTCTAATAAAATTTACTTTTTTGAGTTTTTTACTAAATTGGAAGTATTTAGTGTTGTTTTCAAATGATAATATCATAAAAACCGAATTTTTATAACAAAAAAATATAATATTGATAAAACAAGAAACCATCTGCCAGTTGTGATTAATGGGTATTAGTAAGGTCGAGCAAGCAGACGAATAATGAGTAAATTATAGAACAGAAATTTTAATGAGTAATATGTGTGACAGAAATGGAAAGTTAAATTTATATCCTTCAAAGGATGAATAACTAGAAGCACTTTTCGATAGATTTTATCTAAAAATATGAAAAAATTTACCGTTTTTTACCAAGTAGATCAAAATTACGATAGAAAAGCAATATGGCCGTTCATTTTTAAAGCGAATTAAAAATTTATATATTCGAACCTCGACTTCCCGCATCTTGTATCTTTGTTGTTGGTCTGGAAACACCGGGGACCCCATTTTTCTCCAAACTTTAAAAGGATTGGTTTCAATATTATCCAGTTTATAAACGATAAATTTCCAATCTCTTACCTCGAATCCCTCTATCTTTAGAGATATGTTTCGTCTATTTTCTGTAATATAACGAAATATGTATCTTGAGAAATATTTCGAACATTCGTCAATATAAAATTTTAAACTAATAAAATCTTTAAAGTAAAGACGCTCTTGGTAAAAATATTTCATGAAAACTCTCACAAAGAATAACGAAAACGTTTTAGAAACCATAATAAAACTCATTCCTGTTAATTATAATGTCTTGTTATATTTTTTATAGTCTTGCTGAAAGATTTAGATAACTCACCTTGCGAATTGTCGTCATAGCTCTCATTACCGTAAGCCACAAGGACGGAAACAAATGCCTGCTTATGTTGCGTAACAGACCGCGTAGCTATGGTCGTTAATAAGGGATCAGGAGATGGCTGTGTCGGTGTCAGAATCCAAGACTCCCCCAGAAAGGATAATAAGGCCATTAGCGAGTACACGGGTTTTTTTATAAATTGGTTGTGAGGAGGCGTAGTAGTGTTCACCTGAAACCTTCAACAAGGAAAGAAATAATTGTTAAACAACGATATTCCATCCCATCACTATACCTTTATCAGTAACAAGAATTGATTGTCAAGATTGTCTTTAATGATTGGAAAAAGAGGAAATGTCCTTCAAAATAAATCAACAAAAATAAATACGCTTAATATATCGGTCATATAGTCGACAAATTTCTAAGTATAAACGTCTCGGTTAGAAGTTTAGTTCCAAGTATGGAAAATCTAAAAGAAAACGAACAAAATAAAGATCTGAAGAAATCGTTTACAATTTATCACTTTATAAGAATGTGAATAACGAGACAGATTGCGTAAACATAACTCCAAATCGCAAGACGCTGATTATGTGAAATGTGAGAAATCCAACTTTTCCCACCGTCAGTCGCGATATTTAAGTTCACTGCACATCAAAACATTAGTTCTGATTGGTTAATTTGCTGCAACCATTCTTGCTGTAATCCAGAACGCCATTCGAAGTTTCTACTGGTCAGTGTGCACATGAAATCGGTGCACTCGTGGCTCGCAAATATATAATCGGTATCAAAACGCGAATGTTGATAAACTCACTGACAATAGCAAGAAATATTTGAAAAAAATTCATTTTTCTCTCTTAAATTATGTACTGTCATTATATTGATAATTTCGTAGACATAACTCCAAATCACAAAACGAGTATAAACCTCTCTGTTAGCAGCTTAGTTCCAAGTATGAAATCGTTTTTTCACTTTTAAGAATGTGAAGATCTAGACAAATAATTCACGATATCTGTCGATGTTTTGAGAGAGATATTTTGCTGAAAAGAAAGTAGGAGAAGCTTTGATTTGTGAAAATTGGGCAGAAAATTCAAAATCAGTGATTCACATTCTACAGGAATAAAATGTAGTTCAGAAATCAAGCAAATCGACACCCAAAGATTCTGAGGAGCTAAAGGTTGGGAAATCATTATCATCGACGTATCATATTTTAATAACACAACTTATAAGACTTTCCATTGTCAGAAAGGCGAGGAAATGAATTTCAAGAGACAAAAAAAGTTCAACTCGAAAGTGTTGGTATGGTTGATGATAATCTTCACGATACATTTGTCCTTCTGAAAATTCTTAACCGCCAAAATATATGAAAAAGAGTGTTTTAGATCTAGGCCATTTGAATGCAATGCTAGATTACGGTGCCAAATATTGAAAGAAAATTCTCAAATAGTTGTGGTCAATAAACATTATAAATTCGCTTGACGAAACCAAAAGGGTTTTTGGCGTGATCAAACTAACTTCCTTGCAACAGACAGCAGGCTCCGAGTGGATCCCAGAAGCTTTAAAATTTTGTTAAACAAAGAACTTAAATTGATGAAAAAGGTAAACTGAGACGACTCGTAATAAATCTGTGATCCGATGATGCCTAATAAATAAGAACCTCGTGGAATACTGCAACCAATATCAGTGGATTTGTCTGATACATCAAATATGCTGTATCAAGAGATACTCGCAGAAATGCAAAATTATGAGTCAGTTTTATTTAATATAAATGGAGTGATAGCATGACTTTGTGAGGAAACAGATATTTAGCTGAATGTTTATTTGGTGCTGTAAATGATTCACTGGTAAAAAAAATCGTCTGGATATGACAGAATGGGGAGACTTGAGACTAAAACTTAACAAATTGGAACCTAGCATAAAATCTCATTGGAATTATTTCGAATTTGAATGTTAGTTTATCATTATACGTTTTGAAAATTTACTTACTGTGTTTCGTTATCAATTTCTAGTGATTTTTTCATAAAAATTATCATTTAATTTTCCTTATTAAACAATTTAAGAAGTACTTGGGTTTGGGTAGGGCATGGCACAAAAAGGGTTGGGATACACAGATCTAGATTAACGCAATTCATAAGAAAAAAGAATCCCGAATGAAATTTTGTATTTTGGTCAGGCTACCACTCATTATGCAAAGGACGTTGTAGGAGCTTTTGCAAAAATGCATTTATTCATCTCCAATTATTAAAAAAGGCGAAATTTCTTCAAAAGAAGATCAACAATACTAAATAAGTGTAATATATTGGCTAAAAGAAACAATGTACCTTTCAGAAGCGGCCTAGAGGAGTCTCTAACAAAAATTGCAAAACCGCAACGATCAACCGTGCCTCAATATATACATATGTACACGTGTATCCCCAAATTGCCTTTTCAACAAAAATATATTTTGTCATTAACATCACTAAACTATGCCGCTGTAATTCAGAACGACGTCGACGTTCGAAGTTTCTACTGATCCGCGTGCACGAGAAATCAGTGCACGCGTAGCTCTCGAATATATAATCGGTATCGACATGCAAATGTTGATAAACTTACTGAAAATATTGATTAATATTTGAAAAGAATTAATTTTTCTCTCTTAAATTATGTACTGTCATTATATTGATAATTTCGTAGACATAACTCCAAATCGCATTACGAGGATTACGTGTAACGTAAGAAATCCTGCTATTCTCGCCGCCTGTCGTGATATATTCGTGCACTGCACATCAAAACATTAGAACTGATTGGTTAATTTGCTGCACCCTTTGCAGCTGTAATCCAGAACAACGTTCGAAGTTTGTACTAGTCCGTGTGCACATGAAATCAGTGCACTCGTTGATCTCGAATATATAATCGGTATCAAAACGCGAATGTTGTAAAACTCACTGACAATAGCAAGCAATATTTGAAAATAATTAATTATCAAGTACGATTATAGTTGAAAGCGAAAGTTGTTAATATAAACGTACTCTTAATAATACAGACTGGAAACAAACAAAAACTTCTCTTAGAAAAAAATAGGTTAACTGCCCTGGCAATGTTATCTATTGTGCCGTTAAGAATTCACACTTTTTAATAGTACACTCTGTTTATATTTACAATGTGAACAGAAATGCAAAAAGTTCGAAGCAGTTAGAATGCTCGCCAGAACGTTCGATAAAATGGTCCCTAAAATGCTTTTGTTTATTCTTCTGTAATGTCCACAAAAATGCTCATTTTGATGAATGTCCAATTTTACCATCAACTCTAAGTTGTAAAAAGTTTGAATGTGTGGGTGATAAAACATTTCGAAGACAGTTTCTGAATAATAATTCATCCTTGAATACAAATCAATAAAAGTGTCTGGTAGAATTGAGGGCGATAGGAATAAATAAAAATTATTTAACTAATGAGACCATCCGAATACGTTTCTGAATAATTGAGATTCGTTGATACCTACGCTTTTATGACGCACTAAATAATAAGAGCACATCTGCATGCTGTTCTGAAGTTTTAGGGTGATAAAATGCGACGTTATTTTCACTGATTTATACATCTACGGAAACATTCGTGATCTACTATTATTTCTCATAAAGCTGTAACAAAAACTTAAGTGAATAACGTCCCGGTAAAGTTTTTACGCCAGGGACCGACTATCTTCTCAAAGTTTCAAGAAGAATCCAACGAACAGATACCTGAAAAATTATTTCTGGACTTTGGAGTGATTAGATTCTAAAGACGGAGGGAATCCTTTATTGCGTTAGATAGATTCATTTGATTTTGTATTTATTAGGTTCATATTTTTAAAATCAAAAAATGATCGAATGGATATGATGTCTTTATATTAGAAGGGAAAGTTTTTACTTAATATAGCCCCCTTTTAATGTATATACTGCATATTTCTATCATAAGGTAGCTTATCTTGAGTAAAGGAAAGGACAAAAAATCACTAATCACCAACAGTGTGTCCTTTTCTAAGAAAACCGCACATTTAAAAACTAAGAAGATGCCTATATGGTGAGACACCATTCTACTTATAATTTTTTGAATCGGACATGTGGTTTTCCCAAAAATCCAATTTTCATGAATTTTCCCCTCGTCACAATTTTTTTTTCTGAAAACTGACAACTTTTTTGGAATTCCCCATATCATTCAACGCCCATGTGCAAAATTTGGTGAAAATCGGAGACAAAAGTTTTTTTTCATCAAATTCTCTTCCAAAAGCTCAAATTCAAAACTTTATAACTCGCCTTGTATAATCAAAGAAAAGAGGGTATATGTTTTTATGATATTACCCATGTCCTTCTTTCGATTTTTCTATAATACAACGTTTCCCTTTCGAATATGTAGATAATATGAATTTTTATTTGGATTTTTTTGAGAAAAAAATTTGTCTCAACTTTCACCCTGTATAATACGCGTATGTATGGAAATGAAGAAATGCAATGAAACCGTTGAGTAAGTTGGATATTTTTTTAATCGATTGATGCCATAAAGACATCGATATATCTCATAGTATTGGATTTATTCAATTTTATACAAAAATATTTCGAAAATTTTCCGGAATTTCCCAAAATATTTGAAATATGGGTTTTGTATTAAGAGTATGTTGAAAATAATCAGATATCATGTATTCGTCGACGGAGATTCTAAAAAACATGTCAGTTTATGAATCGAACATGTGGTTTTTCTGAAAATCCAATTTTCATGGACTTTCCCGAATTTTCCCTTCTTCAAACACAATTTTTTTTCTGAAAACTGACAACTCTTTAGGAATCCCCTTATCATTTAACGCCCAAGTACAAAATTTGGTGAAAATCGGAGACAAAAGTTTTCTGTCATCAAATTCTCTTCCAAAAGCTCAAATTCAAAGCTTTATAACTCGCCTTGTATAATCAAAGAAAAGAGGGTATATGTTTTTATGATATTACCCATGTCCTTCTTTCGATTTTTCTATAATACAACGTTTCCCTTTCGAATATGTAGATAATATGAATTTTTATTTGGATTTTTTTGAGAAAAAAATTTGTCTCAACTTTCACCCTGTATAATACGCGTATGTATGGAAATGAAGAAATGCAATGAAACCGTTGAGTAAGTGAGATATTTTTTTAATCGATTGATGCCATAAAGACATCGATATATCTCATAGTATTGGATTTATTCAATTTTATACAAAAATATTTCGAAAATTTTCCGGAATTTCCCAAAATATTTGAAATATGGGTTTGTATTAAGAGTATGTTGAAAATAATCAGATATCATGTATTCGTCGACGGAGATTCTAAAAAACATGTCAGTTTATGAATCGGACATGTGGTTTTTCTGAAAATCCAATTTTCATGGACTTTCCCGAATTTTCCCTTCTTCAAACACAATTTTTTTTCTGAAAACTGACAACTTTTTAGGAATCCCCTTATCATTTAACGCCCAAGTACAAAATTTGGTGAAAATCGGAGACAAAAGTTTTCTGTCATCAAATTCTCTTCCAAAAGCTCAAATTCAAAGCTTTATAACTCGCCTTGTATAATCAAAGAAAAGAGGGTATATTGTTTTATGATATTACCTATGTCCTTCTTTCGATTTTTCTATAATACAACGTTTCCCTTTCGAATATGTAGATAATATGAATTTTTATATGGATTTTTTTGAGAAAAAAAATTGTCTCAGCTGTCACCCTGTATAATACGCGTATGTATGGAAATGAAGAAATGCAATGAGACTTATGATTAAATTGGAGTTTTGTCAATCGATAGATGCCATAGTAACATGGATATATCTCATAGTATCGGATTTCTGCAATTTGATACACAGGGACGACAAAATTATTTCGATAATTTTCCGGTTTTGCGCCCAAATTTTGAAAATATGGGTTTGTATTAAGAGTATGTTACAAATAATCTATTCGATTACAAAGATTCTACGAAACATGTCAGTTTTTGAATCGGATAGTCTGAGTTATTTGAATCCGTTTCTAAATAAGGGAAGAGATAGTTTACTAAAATATCAAAATACGAGGTTGGCCCAATAAAGAAAAAAAAAATTTTTAACATAATCTCCTTTTAGCACCATACACTATTTGATGCCATTTTTGCTTGATTTCTTCGCTCAAATGTTGCAATAAATTCGCATAATACTTGCCGTTGATAGTTTTTTCCTTTTTCAAGATATTCAATGAAAATGATTCCAAGCGCATCCCAGAAAACCATGACCGTGCCTGAAGATGGAACGTTCTTCACGTTTTTGGAGCCGGTTCTCCCCTTTCAGTCCATTCTTTTGATCGTTATTTTGTTTCGAGTGTAAAGTTTAATCGATGGTTATGAAACGGCGCAAAAATTTGGCTTTATTTCTATAAAAATTACGATGGAAACATCCTCACAACTCTGTTTTTGTTCAATTGTAAACAAAACTACTAGCTCTCGGACTTTCAGTTGACGATCATCCAGTACCAATTTTTGAATTTTCTTCAGCATTTCTGGGGTCGTCACCTCATTTAGTCGAGCACTGAAAAGCTGGTGAGAGAGAAAACTCATCCAGTGTAGAATCTGGTTCAGCTTTTATATTGATTGGGCTAACGCCTTTCAAATAAAATGATTGTATCACAAAACGATGACAAATTTTTTCCACGTTCACCAATTCACTGAAAACGTTCACTATTGATGGCTGCCAAGCAAATACTAAACAACGAGGCATCTTCAAACTTGAAGCTGTAGAGATTAAATACTTTCTAATTCAGCGGTATTCTTCAAGCAACTACAGCCATCTTTAGATCAGTTCAGGTACTTTCTCACTCAACTGGAATGTTGCCTCATCACCAAACGCTTTTCGTTATCATTTTCCACAATTACGTCTACCATTTAGCTTTGGATAAATTCACAACACTCAAAACGTTCTTCTTTGTAACCTTCATGCAAAGCTTATAGTAATTAAAATCTGTACAAACTCATACGCAAAACACTCCAAACTGATATCGAAGGAATGTTTAGTTCCCTACTATCACATCGAGTGGATTTTTCTGAGCTAGAGGCGAATCTATGACGGATGTGCTTCATGCCTTCATTGGATACTCGAGAACGAGGTGATGATTTGCCTTTATAGACATAGTATGTATCAGTAAAACGCTTTCTGTTTTCTAAGCGCGATATTGACAATTGCTGGTTCTCTAGCGAAAACTACTTAAAATTCCAGAGCTTTCTGTTTCTATTGTTCGAATTATTATATGAATCGCAACGATTTCTCTAAATCAGATGATACTTTGTGAAACATACTGTGTCTACAGAATTAAATCAAATATGAGGGCTATTCAGAAGGTTTTCAGCCACTCCGCACCTAAACCTAGAAGATAATTTCAACAAGACTCTGCAACTTATTGTTCTGCTCCGAATATACGGAAACTCCTCCTAAAGGAGGCTACTATTCTGGGGTCGTTGTGTCTCACTTCCCAAGGTTTTATTTCTTTTTCCTCGAGGTACCCAACCCTATTGATGGAATGAGTAGATGCTCTGCTACTTCCAAAGCTTGCTAGCAGAATCTGTAGTGGTTGTGCCATGCCTATCGTCTTTGATATGGTATTTGATGGAGTAGTGTCCTGTCAGAAGATTGACCACCAGCATAATGTCACTTAATAGCCTTTAAACGTAAAAGTGTTTTCTAAAGAGGTTTCTATACAAACCTTTCTGAGCGCATAGGTTCATTGCTAGTAACTCTACGTGAAAAATAGGGAGGGGTTTTCCTAATGGTATGGTATTTTGGTCCCAAAACGTCCAATTCCGAAGGTAGGGATTACTATGGAGGAAAATTTCGAAGCTTGTCCACCGTTATAAAAAATGCCTCAATTTCTTTGGAGATTATATAGAAAAGTAGAATTTTAATTGCTTTTTCACATATTATTAATAATTATCGTCAATGCTTATAAGCGTTCATGATGTATAAAATTGAAATATTCGAATTTTCCCACTTTCTTTATCATAAGTCGCCAAAAGATGAGGTTTAGAACTTGTAGTAAGATTTAGAACGGAAATTTTGGGTCTCTTCATCACGGAAGTATAAAAAGAAATGTAAAAAAGTGTCTTAAAAATATGGTTAGAGGAAATTAAGTAAAAGGTTTTCATAAATCATCTTCATACAGGTGTAGTGCAATATTTATAACATTTTTTAACTATTACATTTTTCTATCATACTTATATATTTCATTAAATTAATTATTGACCCAGTTATCAAATTGGTTAGATAGTAGTTATTATGTATGACAAATCTATTTTCGTTATATAATAACATCGGTCAGCTTTCTTTTGTTTTAATAATAACATTTGTTATCATTACCAAATAAGTACAAAGACGAATACACAGCGAGATATATCAAGTTTTGACACAAAGCAACGCAGTTTTTAACTGAAGGATTCAATAACTCAAACTAACATATTGTAGTCCACTCTTAATATTTGCCCAAAAACGATTATTATTTTTTGATACTTTTTTAATTATTTCAGAATTTAAAAATATTTTCAACTATACGAAACGTTAAAGAATTTTTATGGTACAATTAATCCATAGTTCGGTCCTGTTTAAAACTATGCATACCTTGCAAACAACGTTCTTTGTGTAAAATAAAACGGGTGATAATTTAGAAAGCCATTATCATTGCCCAGAAGCTCGATCTTCAATTTTCTCTCTCTTTTTACTGATTTATAGTAATCCGCTATTACCTTGGCCACCATTTACGCGTACCTGACGTCTCCTCTCCATTCCAAAGATTTCGACCAATTTGTCTCGATGTCTGCTTCGCTAAATGAAAAAATGAAACATCAGATCAAAATAGAAGAGAATCAATAATTAATAAATTGAAGGAGAATAATATAACGAGTAAATAAATAAAATAGAATATCTGACGGGCAAGACAAGCCAAGCGATAGGCTTTGTTGTTTTTTTTTTAACCGAAAAAGGTCATAACTTTGGTTTGGTTCATACTAGAAAACATATAAAGTCTCAATTGCATTGCTCTGACACTTTTATCGGTATAGAAAAAACCCTAAATAATAAAAAATGCTTCAATCTTTCATTGCGATTAGCTGTACATAACCAATTTATATTTTGAAAGAACTGTTCACTAAAATCATTCACTATCCGCGATTTGAGTTTTAACGCGAACTGAAATACTATTACTGATCCGACTCTCCAGTCGGTTGTATTTATATGATGAGGTTTTATCTCGAACATTTCACCATGTTCTAGTAGCTAGCGCAAGGAGCTGCACTGGAAATTTCTGGACCAAAATGCAATCTCTTATAGGAAAATCACTCACCATTTTTCAGGTAGAGTTGCTAGCAATAAAAAAATGTGCTCGGGAGTGTTTGGATGGAAACCTCCCTAAAAAGCTCATCTACATTCTCTCAGATATCCAAGCCGCCTTGAAGAGCCTGAAAGCTATTGAGTACACATCCAAATTAGCTCAAAAAGCACTAGCTAACAAAAACAAAGTAACCCTAATGTGGCTTACTGGTATACCAGGAAATGGGGAAGCAGGCAAACTTACCAAAAAGGGGCAACGATTCCATATCTTGGACCAGAACCCTAAGGGGATCTCACGAGATGTCATATTAATAACGAACAGAACGAATGGCTAAATAATCAGATGGAGTCTTACTGGAGAAACACTGAATCAATCCAAAATATTAATAACCATATCAACCAAGGAGTCTTAATAACTTCTCGTGATGACCACAAACGACATGAAAATGGTGATCGGTCTTCTAACAGGTCACTGCTCTGACCTCAAGACGATTGGCAGGGCAGAGAACAAAAACTGCAGATCCTGCGAACATCTGCCTATATCTCTAGAAAGCTTAAGTACCTTGAAGGAGAGGTACTAACACCTAGGGATGTGGAACACAAGAACCCAAAATAAATAGCCTCCATTGAGAAGTGTCTATGTATTTTGGAAGCAGAGCAATGAGTTGTAGAGTTTTGTACAAAATATCTTCCAGGTATAGCTGCAGAGTGGATGTAAAACCAAAACGACTCCCCAAAACAATCTACAATGTTCTATTAGAAACTAGAGGCTTCTGTGATTTAGTAACAATATATTCATAGTTAGATTTCTTAACGATCAAAAACCGTAGAGGGATCGACGTTTTACAGGGCTTCAAATTTTGGAAGAGCTTGGAGTCAGCTATGTCCAAAATATAATCGGAACGGAGCTGGGCTCAAACAACTTAGTAAATTGGGCTCCAAGGTTGCTGGCTTAATAGACATGGGTCTATCCTTATACTCCTGAATAAAAGTATAAAGTAAAGAAAGAAATTTGTTACACGAAAATTAGGCAACGCAACCTTCATCTGCGGTCTTTTGGAGCAAGTTAAGCTTCAAAATCGACGCAAAAGACGAGATTGTCGCTTCCACGAGGTGTTACTCTTCCACGTTAACACCAGACCAAACATAGCTGCTGCAAAGTAGCAGATACTAGTGAAAATTCAGCAGTCCAGACTTGTCACGTCCAACTTTATTCAATCAATGAGTAAATTACTACAACGTACGTTAAGAAAATGTGTAATAAAAGAAAGGAATTAGACAAAAAATAATTTGTAACGGTTTTGTTTCTACAAAAGCTCATTTGTATTCGATTGACCGTATAACATTAATCACATTCTTTTTCAAAAGATTCGTTTTGACTTCTGTCAGCTGTCAGTTTTTTCAGCCATCTTTGTATAGATTTATTATGTTCACGGATTTATTAATATGAATATTATACAGATATGAAACTATATTTTCACTTTTTTGGTAAATATTAACGAAGGAAGATGTTTTTTTTTTAATTAGCAGCAGTATGTATGTGTACTATTGAATTCTGGTCAAAAAGCTATTTTGTGGAGATACATATTTGAATAATTAAACTCACGGCCATGTAACAGTAGCGATTTTTTTTATATACATTTCGTTAGTTTGTTGCATAGAGATTAATACGATTAAATGCAGATAGTCGTAATCTCAACGTCACTAAGTTGCTCCTGAAATAAGAGTTTCGTAACGAAATTCCAATTCTTGATTAATTTCAACACTTTGCTGAAGTTATTTCTCAAGTTGTCACTAACATGCTCAAATTGGCGAAGATAAACCGAATTTTCTACGTAATTCCAGTCGCGCATAACGGCGAAATTCAAGACTTGAGTGCAATATGTCATACCGATTTGGCCTTATTCCAGAAACCAGAAAACATGAAACTGTCGAAAGCAATTACAGATGTCGCTGTTTCTACAAATGATCCTATTTGTATTCCTATAGCGGATATAATTGGGACGATATCCAAGAATAGTGATTAGCGATACGACACCTACAGTTATATGTGTAACGATCAGAAATTTGCATATTGTGGTTATTATACATTGACGCGTGAATTCATTACTAGCCAAAACAAAAAAATATCTAAGCAGGTGGATTTTCAATTTTATTATTTATAAGTATTATTTGTTTGAAAAGTTGATAATATTGTTATAACATCGGTACAGTTTTTAGTCAATTTATGAATCTTCCTTTCTGATTGTATCATAAATTCAAATTCTTAAAGGGCGGTAAAAAATGAAACTCGTGAAAAAGTATAGAGTAATTTCAGGTGATTTAAAGTATCATTCTACTATTTCCCTCCCACTTTCTATCTTTTTATGACTGTTCTGTCTAAAAAATGATGAATGGTCATAGTCGGTAAGAAATCAGAAAAAAGAATCACGCGCCAACAAGGTGTCCATAGAAATATTATTAAAGATAGAATAGGAATGTTTATAGGTGGAGGTCGGTTGCGAGTAAAAAGAGAATCATATTTTTATCTCTCTTTGGTTGCGTACTAAACATGCGTGACTCCGATTCAACGGACAACGGTAAAAGTGGGACCAAACCTGTACGTATGTAAGTAATCATGTATGTAAATAATACGATGTTTTGAATATTATTAAATATTCCTACACTCTTTATTTTCGCTAAACTAAGGCAGCAATACATTAATCATCCTTTCTCTTTCTGAATGTCTTCCCTATCTGTAATATATTCATTCATCGCCTTTTTTTTACGAATTAAATATCTACCATAGCGATGGGCCTCTACTTTTTTCCCTGTACATCACCAACACTATAAGTTTGCATCATGTACAATTGTTTGCTGAGAAAGTGTTGACCACGATTTTTTGTGATTGTAGAGGTAATTTCTTAAACGAATATAAGGCAATCAACGCAACCTTTTACTATGGTGACTTGCAGCAAATTAAAATTCAAAATCGACGCAAAAGACAAGATTGTCACCTCCAAGAGGTGTTACTCTTCCACGTTAACACCAGACCAAACATAGCTGCTGCAAAGTAGCAGATACTAGTGAAAATTAACTGGCAAACACTTGATCGTCCACCTTGCAGATTTCAATAATATTTCTGATATTGAACGACAAATATCTCTCTCACTCGGGGCGTTTTCTCAGTCATGAGGATCGTGATCTCTTTGGAATGTCGCTATTCCCTTTTTTTGTCTCCTTCCATATTTCTTGATGATCAGCCTAGTATAACAATACGTAGTGTGTGACTTGTTTGCTTTGATCAGACCATATCAAAGGCGATCGGCCTCTACTTTTATTCCCTGTACATTTCTCATCACTAGAGACAGTGTTGACCACGGTTTTTTGGGATTGTAGAGGTAATTTCTTAAACGAATATTAGGCAATCAACGCAACCTTCTACTGCGGTCTCGTGGAGCAAGTTGAGATGAAGGTTATGATCTTTTTGGAATGTCTCTATTCCCTTTTCTTTATTTCTCGATTTTCAGCCTGGTGTAACGATACGTGGTCTGTGACTTGTTTGCTTTGATCAGACCATATCAAAGGCGATCGGCCTCTACTTTTATTCCCTGTACATTTCTCATCACTAGAGACAGTGTTGACCACGGTTTTTTGGGATTGTAGAGGTAATTTCTTAAACGAATATTAGGCAATCAACGCAACCTTCTACTGCGGTCTCGTGGAGCAAGTTGAGATGAAGGTTATGATCTTTTTGGAATGTCTCTATTCCCTTTTCTTTATTTCTCGATTTTCAGCCTGGTGTAACGATACGTGGTCTGTGACTTGTTTGCTTTGATCAGACCATATCAAAGGCGATCGGCCTCTACTTTTATTCCCTGTACATTTCTCATCACTAGAGACAGTGTTGACCACGGTTTTTTGGGATTGTAGAGGTAATTTCTTAAACGAATATTAGGCAATCAACGCAACCTTCTACTGCGGTCTCGTGGAGCAAGTTGAGATGAAGGTTATGATCTTTTTGGAATGTCTCTATTCCCTTTTCTTTATTTCTCGATTTTCAGCCTGGTGTAACGATACGTGGTCTGTGACTTGTTTGCTTTGATCAGACCATATCAAAGGCGATCGGCCTCTACTTTTATTCCCTGTACATTTCTCATCACTAGAGACAGTGTTGACCACGGTTTTTTGGGATTGTAGAGGTAATTTCTTAAACGAATATTAGGCAATCAACGCAACCTTCTACTGCCGTCTCGTGGAGCAAGTTGAGATGAAGGTTATGATCTTTTTGGAATGTCTCTATTCCCTTTTCTTTATTTCTCGATTTTCAGCCTGGTGTAACGATACGTGGTCTGTGACTTGTTTGCTTTGATCAGACCATATCAAAGGCGATCGGCCTCTACTTTTATTCCCTGTACATTTCTCATCACTAGAGACAGTGTTGACCACGGTTTTTTGGGATTGTAGAGGTAATTTCTTAAACGAATATTAGGCAATCAACGCAACCTTCTACTGCGGTCTCGTGGAGCAAGTTGAGATGAAGGTTATGATCTTTTTGGAATGTCTCTATTCCCTTTTCTTTATTTCTCGATTTTCAGCCTGGTGTAACGATACGTGGTCTGTGACTTGTTTGCTTTGATCAGACCATATCAAAGGCGATCGGCCTCTACTTTTATTCCCTGTACATTTCTCATCACTAGAGACAGTGTTGACCACGGTTTTTTGGGATTGTAGAGGTAATTTCTTAAACGAATATTAGGCAATCAACGCAACCTTCTACTGCGGTCTCGTGGAGCAAGTTGAGATGAAGGTTATGATCTTTTTGGAATGTCTCTATTCCCTTTTCTATATTTCTCGATTTTCAGCCTGGTGTAACGATACGTGGTTTGAGACTTGTTTGCTTTGATCAGACCGTCTCAAAGGCGATCGGCCTCTACTTTTATTCCCTGTACATTTCTCATCACTAGAGACAGTGTTGACCACGGTTTTTTTGGGATTGTAGAGGTAATTTCTTAAACGAATATTAAGCAATCAACGCAACCTTTTACTATGGTGACTTGCAGCAAATTAAAATTCAAAATCGACGCAAAAGACAAGATTGTCACTTCCAAGAGGTGTTACTCTTCCACGTTAACACCAGACCAAATATAGCTGCTGCAAAGTAGCAGATACTAGTGAAAATTAACTGGTAAACACTTGATCGTCCACCTTGCAGATTTCAAGAATATTTCTGTTATTGAACGATAAGTATCTCAGACTTCTTTGCTTTGATCAAACCATCTCAAAGGCGATTGGCCTCTACTTTTTTCCTTGTACATCTCCTATCACTATAATCTTGCATCATGCATAATGATGATAGTATGATGGTTAGACTTAACTCTTCCAGTCCAGGAAATTTTAAACAATCCACTGAAACGACGAGTACATTAAATTCCATATTAAGAAGAGTATTTCTTGAAATATTACCTGGACAAATACAGCAGATCTTAGTAATGCAAACTAATAAAAAATTACTTTTTCAAAGGATGTTATCGTTGAAATTCCATTTTTTGTTAAGTTTTTGTTAGAATTTGAGTTTGAATCCCTAACGTGTCCTTTATTCACTTTATTTCCTTTCAGCTTTGTTGCCAAATCTGGGTGCATATACCCAGATATCCGCATAACATTGGTCAACAAAATTCAAGCTTTTTTTGTCCCACGAAAACTTATAATATATCAAAGAAAAATTGATACATCAGGTTTCTTTGTGACAGCAAGATATATATTTTTATAAAAACTACAAAAATCACTTGAAAAAATATTCCTTAGTGTAGAATAAATGGCTATGATTTTCTTGAATGTTTGGCTTCTAGTAGGTCCCTTTTAAGTATGCTAGCATTCCTGGCCTTTTTTCCTTGGTAGCGCTTTTCTATTAAGAAAAGTTTCCTTTAAAGTTTCTTTCCTTCATAAATTCTTGTATTTGTGGAGTAATAAATATTCCCTCTATAATTTTTACCTCGCTGAGTTTGGGAAAGTTCTCTTTCAGATATAATAATCCACTGCCATCTTTGGGAATAGCTTTTAAAAATTTTTTCACCAGGCCGAGCTTAATATGCAGCGATGGTAACAGTATGTCGACAGGGTTCACTAAAGGATCATTTTTAACATTCTTCTGCCCTGGAGTGAGTGATCCACGCTTGGTGCATACTTTCTTTGGGTAGTGACTTTTTCTGTCACTGATGTCCCATTCGCAAATATTTTTTGTAACCAAGCTGTAGCCCAAACAAAAGACTTTACAATCTACCTAAATGTTTCAAACATGTTTTATTGTACTGTATTTAACAAGTAACTTCATGTTCCCGAAGGTCTCTTTCATATCAGAACCATGGGCAATCGGACACTGCTTTCAAGCTAGTTTTTGATGAGTCAATGAGCAATCGTCAGTGACTTGGATCATATTCAAAATTCATCACTACAGGAATGTTATTACAATAAACTAAATCATCTGCTTTGGAAAAATAAGGTTTCACTCCATCGTCACGATGTCGACAGTAAGAAATCTTCGTACCAGGAGAAAGTAAATTCCAGTCGTTTATGCCAGATCCCAAAAGCTCAGCTTCGTTTTTAGACAAATTCAAATCACTTCGTATCAATAAATGCGGTTCCTTTGAAGTTTACGATTCATAGCTTGGGTCACTTTCTTGAGATACCTTATCGGGTTGACTAAGAAGAAATTCCGGACTAGAAATAGAATCCTGACTTTTGGTTTATTAGAGGCTTTGGCACAGGCAGTTCGGAACTATGTAGGAATGGTCTGTTGGGCGGTGATAAGTTTGGATAGTGTATTTGAATTTAGTGGGGATGAATCAAACAAAATTAATAATCACTTACATGCTCTAGAACAACCTAATAGGACACGTTACACAACATATATAGGGTGTCCAGGATAGATAGGAAACGGCAAAATATTTGGGGTTTGCAAACAATACACATTTCTTAAGATTTTGAGGCAACTACGGGCAACATTGTAATAAAATTTTATATGAATAAGTTTTGGAAACTGATACATCCAATGAATTAGTTTTTATGTCTGACTCTCGTAGAGGGCGCTAGTTACACGGTTCGTACCAAGTTGTATTGAACATATCTTTTTCAATATTAGATTTATTAAGGAAAATTTCAAGCGAACTGAAATTAAACTTGATTGATAAAGTTATTGATTATTATTATTATTAATTAGTTATTAATCATCACAAAGTTCGTGTGAGGAAAACAAATTGCCAGTGTAATCATTAAATATTCAAATTTTTCACGTGTTTGTTAAAAGCGGATATTTTGAAAAAAATATATATGAATTTTACTTACTCATTGGACACCGGAAAGGTCTTCAACTTTGGAAACTCGTCAAAAATGCGGTCCATCGCCTCTAAACTTCCGTTTAAAACCCCGCTAGCCCTTCCCCCGCCTTTTCTATGAAAAGAAATATATTTGAAAGGGCACAAATCAACCGAAGCAGAAGAGCAAAATTCCAAAATGCCCCAACAGAGAGGATGGTTTTTATCTCTAAATAGACCCGCCGGTCCACCAAAATTATAAGACAAATTCAAAGCAGAAAAAGCGGATTTTAACCCTTCGTTGCATCCTACGACGTAGTCGAAGTATTCTGAAACGTTGAGACAATGTGATTAAAATAAGTGGAACGAATTCCGGAAAATAAATATGAAAGCGAAAAAATTTCAAAGGAAAATAGAATTTAAATACTGACTGGATTAACAAGAGTTTTTGTACGAGATACACCAAACATTGAAATGAAAAATAAAACACATACATACAAAAATTTTTAAAAATTACAGGGTTGGTTATATTGACACTAGCATCCAAACTATTTCACTCAAGGTAATTGACAGAAGAATATTTTGTATATAAGCTAAATAATGCGACACCATGAAATGCATGGTGGGATATCGGTGAATATGTAGTTGGACTTTATTTTTCTGAGTAGTTTTTGCATGATGGTGCGCCTGCTCACGCTAATCAATTAATTAAAGGTGAACTGAATGATGATAGATGGAGCGGTAAAAATTATCCAGTATAGTGGGCACCAAAGTCACCAGATTTTAATAAAATGAACTCATTTTTCTGAGGTTACATTAAGAATAAATTACAAATTGTAACATACTCTTCTGCAGTACCAAACAACAAAGATAAAATGTTAAATAAATCGCAGCCAAATCGCACAGAAAAGTCAAACTGTCTCAAAAACTAATAACTTTAGGTGAAGGTACTACTTGATAAAAAAGAAGATGTTGGTAGTACTTTTCGATACTCACATAAAATACATTTGTAAAAACCGAGAAAAAAATCTATTAGTATTTTGATTCACCCTGTATCAGATTCAATTAATATTAACGAAATAGATAATTTTCCATAGTTTTTACTACTATTAGAATCCTTTGACCGCAACAGATCTTCATTCATCAGATCTTTCCCATACATTGTACAGGGTATTAAACTTGTTACGATTTTTATAGAAAATTGGTTATAACTTTTTGAATACCCTATAGATCACATCGTTACACTATATTTTTGTAATTTCAAAGTCAAACTGATACCAAATAAGTAATAATATATAGAGTGCTTCGTTTAAAAAAATGTAACTTTGATATGACTCACTATTCGGTGATTATAAATAATTTCAAAATGTGGATTCTAATGATGAATATAATCCCTCAAATTTTCGAAATTCATATCTGAAAGGACAAAGAAGGCACTGAATTCCATCACACTAATCAATCACCTGTTATACATTAGTTGAGCAAAGTAGAAAAACCCAATTTGTAACAAAAAAACCTGCTACTCAACAAACTCTGTACACTTGAAAGAAATGTAGTTGAAATTTTGAAAACAGCCCTGGATGGGGATCATTTAAATTATATGGGAACTTATAGAAAACCAGATACCATAACCAAAAAAGCCTTTACAGACGAATTGCATACAATATTTTTTCTACTAGCGAAAATTTTATCAAAATACAGAAGTTTGATGGTAATTTTCCTTATAAAATGTATATCTATTAATATTTTGAACTTTTTAATCGGGATTAGAACAAATTAACAAAACAACAGATTTTGTGCAGTAATTGAATTTATCAATTCTTCTCTTCGGTATGTATAAATCCCAGCTTAAAATAACAATTATTACCAAATAAGTAGAAAAGTAAAAAAATAACATCAGCGCGACTGAACCAGGGACCTCCTAGCCTAGCCACGACACTACGGAGACCTTAATACGGTTTTTAACGCACTAGGGGTCATCCATAAATTACATTAGAAGTTAAGGGGAGCGGCGAGGACTTCGCGCTGTGCAAGGACTACCAAACGACTTCTACTTCATAACTGATCCAATTGTGCGTAAAGAGGCAACCCAACGAAGTATTGTGTTGCGATCAGGTATCGAACCATTTCGTGGAAATCCGTTCAACAGTATAACAGATTCATTACTTTTGAGGAAATGATCAACAGCGAAAACGCGATGCGCCACGGTCCACTGCGCCATTGCTACTAAAACTGGACGCCCTAACCTACAAAATAACTCAAATACATACGTTCTTTTTGCGCCACCCGTTAGATAATATAGAGGAGCACATTAGAGTAGTCCATGGACTCGAGATTATTGAATTTCTATAATTCGATTAATATAATTAATTATTTTTGTTGTTAATTCTTTGATTTGATGTTAATTTTATCAAAAAATAATTTGAATAGAAATAAAACTGATTTCGTTTTCATACAATAATTTCTAAATGTAATTTGCAACGTGTGACCAGTTGTGACAAGAACGGAGAGAGGGGCGAAAAATTATGAAATTTTTTTCTACATTCATGCAATAAGTACAATTTCACTGAACTATAATTACTGGAAAAAGTGGATATTTATTGCACACATCATCTATTTTATCATCAATCATATTTATTATCTACTGAATAACGGAATTACTAGAAAATACATTTTTTTTCTAAAATTTACAAACCTAAACGCCTCAAACATTCGCGATCTCGACTACTATGATTTGGATAGAAATTTCGGTCAAAAATTGTTTTGTGACAATTAAACAAAGTTTAAAAATGAGTAATATCATTGGAAAAATAGATGATAGTGATGAAGACGAATTTGTCGGGACTCCGCCAGAAGTTAATGAAATAGCAAATACAGCGTCATTAAATTTATAACCTAGTGAATAAAAAAAACCGCATGAAATTCGTTATAATCGGTTTAGAGAGTGGTGCTTAGATAAAAAAGTTGTAAATCTTATGGAAAATGTGCTTTATAGATATTTTTCAAAAGGATCGAAAGATATTCAACCCTCATTATTATTAAAAAATTACAAAAAACTAATGGCATTTATGAAACAGAATTCTGCAGGATTTGATAAAAAAAAGTAAGTCAGTAATTATTCTTTAGCTTTTGTAAGACATGTTAAAATTATTTGTTGTTGGTCGCTGCAATATTTGGCATCGCAAGGGCATGTCGTAGATATGAGATCCAAAAATTGAGTATTGAAGACTTAGAAGGAGGTTCAATATTAATTATTAAAGTGCCACGTTCAAAAAATAAAAAAAGCCGTGAGCAGCAGAACTCCATCACGAAAGTCGAATTTTTCGTCGAATGAAGAATTTAACTAATACACAAACAAATCTTTCGATAAAATGAATTTCTTGGAAATGATATCAATTCTCAATCTTATTTATTTATATGGAAAATTTGCTATTCCTCAATAACTTTTCATTTCACAAGTTAACTCTCTCTCTCGAATGAAAATTCATAATTTCAATAAACCCGGTGGTCTCGAACCTTCTTGTTCAATTCCAATTGACAACAAAGAAAAAATTGTCATAATGACAAGAAATTTCGAAAATGGGAAGTAAAAAAAATCACCCTAGCAACGATCATACTCGTATTATTCATTAAATAGGAGGCGGTCCAGTTCAACAATTACAACGATCAAAATGATTTCGGGCGTTTTGTGCTAGAAGAACTGAAGAAGAAAACTTTGAACTTGAGAAAGACAATTCTACAACATCACCCCTACTTGCATGCGAAATTCGAACCCTCTAGTTAAACTTTTTTTGGCCAAAAAATGAGAAAATATAACAAAAATGACCATAAGATGGAGAGGGGTGGAGATGGAAAGTTTCGACCTTAGACAGGAAATCATCTCGCAACTAATTGAACCTACATGTGAAATTTCATTTTTCAGTCGCTTTTCGTTTGACCTGCAGAGGTGAGCAAAGGTCAAAAACCATTTTTTTGCACTGCGACCCCTCGAAATATTTATTTGTTTTCAACCAAACTCTAATAACATCAATCCGCCGCCAAAAAAGCCATGTATGCTAATTTTGAACCAAATCGGACCCATAGCAATTGCTCGAGAGACGAAAATAAGAGCTTAAACAGATGTATATATATATATATATAAACTATAGACTTTCGAAAAACCATCATAATCGTGTTCAAGAGTTCTCAATGTGCCCCCCATTTTTCTCTTCTAGTCATGCCTACTGTAATAGTCTAATTTTTCCGTTTTGTTATTAGAAGTGAAGTTGAAGAAGGATTAAATTTGATCGATATATACCGAAAATACCCGAAATTACGTCCTAATAATTCACTGAGAAATATTAATATTGAAAATTGCAAAAATTGTGAATTTACTTTTAATAATAATGGTACAAATAAGGTTTATATTAAATCATTCCTAATCACTGGCTCCTAACTTTCTCAATGTTAACCGATAGTGTTCATTAATTATTGAATATTTTGCTCTTAAAACTCTTACTTTTTGCACTTGTTGCATGAATAACTAATTCTTCAAACACTAGTGCGTAAAGTAAATTTTTATTTACTCGAAAGTGTGTCTAAAGTACGTGGGTGATTCCGTTCTAACTGTGATTTTTTGTATTCAAAATTTCAAGATTTTAAAATTTAACTTTTCTAACTTTTTTATGCATATTATTCATCTATTTTACTGTAAAAATAAAACTCTAAGAGGAATTTACTACAACTTCAAAGTATCACGAGCAAGACACAAATGTCGGATTTTGAGTTCCACGGTACTGACTCATTTATCCACGGTACTGACATGGTAACTTAAGATATTAAACAACAAGTGCATCAATTTTCCTCAGTTTGATCATAAACATTAGAATTTATAAGGTGATTAGTTTAAATCATTTATTACGACAAAAAAAATTAATAATTTATCGGTAAATTCTAGGAATGGACATGACACGGTACTGACATTCAAGTGATGTAGTATAAGTTTTCTTTAAGTGGCAAGTTATATTGTATAAAAATAATGTTTAAATATCTTAAGAATTATTCAATTAACACAAAATTTTTATTAATTGATTATTAATTAATGACTAGTACAAAAAAACAATACAGGACATTGAATATCACAGTTAGAACGGAATCACCCACGTACTTCACGCACATAAGAAGAAAAAAAATATAAATTTCAGTATTATATCTAATAAAACTCAGTTTTATTAATAAAAAGCTAATTAAAATCAAATTTACCTAATTTGGTGAAATTGAGGCAGTTGTAATGTAATAAATCTGGTTCATTCCAAGACTCAAATCTCCAATTTACCACTTCATTTCCAAACATGTCTAAAAATGATTGTAGTAAAATGTAACCAAAGAATCATAATAAAATATTATCACACTTATAAATTGGAAAAAAATGGTATTTGTATTTTGTATTATATTGTTAGATTAACTTCTCTAGGTTTGTCTCGACTTAATTCAATGGACAATAATTCTGGCAAAAATAAATTTCATAAAAGCTCGTACCTATATATCTACTAGCTATCTGCTTTACTAAATTTTTCCAAAATATTTTATTTTTATCAAAATCGACTAAATCACTTTTACATCCCATTATTTCAAATCCTGGACGCAATCCACTTTGTTGCAACACATTCATAAATATATCCATATTAGTAAAATTGTATTCACGTCCATGTTTACTATTTCTGTAAAAGAAACTTGAGTTCTAGGAATTTTCAAATTACAAATTTATCGAAAATATAGTATAATTTATCTTTTTAAAAAGACACAAGTGCTTATAGTTCCTCCAATATCAATTGCAGATTATAAAAACCCTTTTTGTTTGATCTACCATAGGCTCATTTTAAAAATTCATTATTTTTATAAATACTCTCAAAAATATGAAAAAAAAAATATTATTACGCTTCGTTAACTTACTACAACTGAATATTAATTTAAAAAACGTAAATAGACCAGTAAAATGTATCTGCTTGTAAGGGAGTTTGGTTTAAACAGGGTACCAAACGTGAACTGAACCCTTTTTGTAACCCATTCGTTTTTTTTTCTGGAAAACAAAATTTCGAAGCAAAAACCATAAAGGAAAATAAATGCGTTGCAAATAAAACAAAAGACAAAAAACATTTCAATTCCAAAGTATCTTTATAAATAATACTGGTAGTTAGAATCGTCTGAAATAGAGTCATCATTTTATTGAATTATGACGGGTTGTAAAGAGGATTACATACCGATCTTCTTCTTTGATAACATGTTCAACACAGTTTTTCCAAAGCTCTTGGCGGTCTGCTGCTAGAGCTTTCTTTACGAGCTCTACAACCTCTTCACTCAGTTCTGAAGACTGAAAAGATATTCACTAAACCACTTTTCAAATAATTCTGCTGTCATATCTTTATTTACTACATCAAACCATGTTTCATCTAGATGAATTATGTGTCTATTAGAACTTCGGTAGACTTTTATCTGACGCAAATAATCTTGTCGCCTTCGAACGATCCTTGACGATTCGGTCATTGCCATCCGTTTATTCAGTTTTTTGTCTTTAAAACCACATTCTGACAAAACTTGACGCAATGTTTCTAAGCTGGTATAATTGTATTCTGGATAATCTGCTACCTTTTGCTGTATTATTTCTAATGTCCAGCCCTGTTCTCCTTTTATAAATTGTCCTACGTATAAAATCTTGAGTAGCTTTGTCAACTGATTTCACTTTTTTGCTTTTCAGTTCTGTGAATGATCCACAGCAACCTTTTTCTTGATCACTCGATAAAAGGAACATTTATTTACTCTAGTCCATTCAGCAATTCTTATTATGATTGCATTATCAGATTACTGAATATTTTCCTTTCTTAAACATTCGAATTTATTTAAGAGAACTTGCTGTGTTTGTATATTTATTAATTAAATTAATTTTACCAAGCCACGCCACTGCTTATCACAGACTGTCTAGCAGGAATATTTCGAAGAAATTGTGTACATACGCCTTCCGGCAGCTTCGGCCAATACAAATGCATTTATCTTCATGATAATCATAGTTTTTCATTTCTTAATTTGGTATAAGTGCCGTGAAATATTGATTGTTCCTCGCATAGCTGTCTTCTACAATTGATATTGGAAGAATAGTCTAGAAAACAATGGTTTTACCTCAAATTACCATCAAGGTGCATCGATTTGCTTGAAAATTTAACTGTAGATAGTAAATACCTCAAAAAACAAAATCTACCCGTCTATGCCGATATGAATACCACTCCAACTACGGAGTGAATTTTTTATTGAAACTAACCGTAGAAATTTATAGATAAAGGAATTCTTTGAACAATAGAGTTTTTTCGAAAAATCAATGCTTTTTGACTTATTCGTTATTGAAATTTCGAATTTTTGTTACAAAAAAAGCATATTTTGAATCGATTTTTGACACATAACTCGAATACTTTAAATTTTCTCGATAGAACCGTAAGAAGGTTAAATGTAGAACCGAAGATTTTGATAATTTGAAAATTGAATCAGTGGGAAACGGTCAATTTTACGAAAAAAATGTATTGAATCTCGTTAAAAACCATTCAAATGAGACTATAAGACTTTGTAATACATAAAATAAGAGCGTTGGGTCGAAAATAAAATAGAATCCTTTCATTTCATGGGAAAAAACCTCATTTCTACCCTTGATATCGCCACCCTAATTGAAATAGAATGTTATAAATTCGCAAATCGCTTTAATTGAATACAAATAAAAGGATGAATAGCTTAGAGAGCTTGATTCTGAAAAAAAAATGGTTACAAGGGAGAAAGCGTATTTAATTTTTTGTAAATAACTTAAAAATTATGAAAGATACGTTGAAACTGTTAGAAAACAAAAGTTTTATCAATCAAAATTTCTCTTAGCTCTAGCAGAATTAACGAGATATAACCTGTCAAAGTTCACTATAGCATGTGACTGGTACCATTTTGAAGCACTTTGAACGTTTCCCTTCAAATAATAAAGGGTTCAATGTATTCAAAACCTTTTTAGTATTATACATTATAAGTTTTCTTACTAAATGGTTTTTTAATCGACCAAGTAGTTCAAAAATTAGAAGATTTATACCTAAAACAAACTAACACATTTTTTTTATTTCGGAGCATATAAATTTTGGAATATAAATAAGACTCATATTAATAAATACACATGGTGAAAAAAAATCGGTACGGCACTGGCAACATCTGCTTTCTACATATACAAGAATATAATATGAGTTAAAATTCATTGATTAAATAATGAAAAACATAAATAAATAGTATCCTAAAACATCACGCGATCATTATTTTAATCCTACAAATGTTTTTTTTAACTTTCTAATTGCTTTAACTTTCATTTTTCATCCCTTACAATAATTTTCACATATTGACTTAGGGTCGATTTTGAAGTGAAGGGTAAATTAAACTTGATTCCAAAATTCCACGCAAATCCATGCGTCTTGGTGGAATTCTGAGCAGATACCAAATTTTTACCGTTATTCCCTGGACTAATATTATTCTACGATAATACATATGCAACAAATTATATATAATTATCCGATAAGTTGCATTTGTACTCAAAATTTCATGTAATACTTCTACACGGACAGTTTTTTTAATTGGAAGCTGTTCCGACTAAGGAAGACAGAAAGATAACGCGTTCTCTATCATCCGAGATTCCAGCTCGGTTCTGCGCATTCTAAAGCTTGCGCAGTATAGATAAAGTGTCTCGAACGAGAGAGAAAATGAATATTGTCGGCACCGTAACGTAGGGACGTTGTTTCCCTTACCGACTGTCCTGTCAGGACAAGAAGAATTGGGTGGAATGGAATGACTATTCAAAATATGCAACTGGCTCCCGGACTAGTTCCCTTGGTAAAATTGTGCATAAGAGATTCCTGTGGGATTTCTTGAATCCAGTCCATTTAATATTTCTTAAAATTTTTGAGTTGATATATTGTCCCGCTTCAATATTTTCGGCTTGTTCATCATGTTTATTTATATGTTTTTTTTTCAAACATAATAGTCCGGTCAATTTAGACATTCGAAGTTACATAAATGACCACAAGATGAAAATCAGTAAAATTATTTAAAATATAATTAAAAATGAAATTTAAAAGCGTTCCGTTTGTGGAAAAAATTTTATTCGATGTCAAAGGTCAAAAAAATGAGCTTTTCGCGATTTTCAGCAAAACGGTAAGTTTGATCATGAACATACCTCAGACAAAAATTTTAGATCATTAAATTATCCACAAAAAACGTACCAATACTTTTTTTCCTACAAGCCACCGTTTCTGAGATATATTTATTCAAAAAGTTGTAAAAATTGCAATCGTCATAATATGCACACGTTTCCACGCCACCTATGAGGTAGTGTACTTCCACGGGTCTGTTGTGATCATGTTTAATTTGAAACTATTGCAAAATTAATGAAAATTAGCAGATATTGAAGAGATAAAAGATGAAATTTAATCGTCCGAGTCGTAACTTTCAAATTCTTCATCTTGTTCTTCTTCTTCTTGTTCTTTTTCTTATTTTTCTTCATTTTCATTTTCATTCTGAGTGCATGTAAATCGCGATGTATCGCATGTCGCCTCGTTGGAATCACTGTTGGTGATTCAATATTAGAGCTCGACCAGCCTTGACAAGGTGTACATGCCAGAGAACAAAACAGTCCATTTTAGCAGTTGCAAAAAATTATGTTCAGCGGTTTTTCTGGCACAGGATGCAGTAAAGTTTGAACAGGTTCTAATGTATTGTTGACCAACTCCAACCCCAGCAACTGAAGTTGGAGGGAGACAAGCCAATTGAACTTTTACTTTTAATATTTTTAACGAAACGTACATATCGATACTTATCTAAACAGGTAGTTTTTTAGGAGTTCCGTACATAGACAGAAGAAAGGGAATGCCGTTGACCATAACTTCTTGTCTAGTTGAATTATTGTTTTTAAAAACTTCAAACTGCTATTTCACCCCTTCTGTAAAATGCAGATGTCGTGTCACAGCCAGTGATTGCTTGTAAAAACAGTACATGATTTTGACAATTTGCAAAAGTAGATAAACTTTTTGTGAATCGATTTCCTATTGATATTTAACTACCATAACTGATGTATATACAAAGTGTACTCATACATATTATGATAATTACAACGTTTACAACACTTTGAACCGTTATATCTCAGAAACGGTGGCTCGTAATATAAAAAGTATCAGTAAGTTTTTTGTAGATAATTTTATGATCTACAGTTTTTGTCTGAGATATTTTTATACTAAAACTCACCGTTTTGCTGAAAATTACGAGAAACTCATTTTTTTACCTTTGACCTTGAATAAATTTTTTTCCATAAACTGGGAACTTTCAAATTTGACACTTTGCAAAAGTATTACATACATATTATGATAATTACAACGTTTACAACATTTTGAACCGTTATATCTCAGAAACGGTGGCTCGTAAGATAAAAAGTATCAGTACGTTTTTTGTAGATAATTTTATGATCTACAGTTTTTGTCTGAGATATTTTTATACTAAAACTCACCGTTTTGCTGAAAATTACAAGAAACTCATTTTTTTGACATTTGACCTTGAATAAATTTTTTTCCATAAACTGGGAACTTTCAAATTTGACACTTTGCAAAAGTATTACATACATATTATGATAATTACAACGTTTACAACATTTTGAACCGTTATATCTCAGAAACGGTGGCTCGTAAGATAAAAAGTATCAGTACGTTTTTTGTAGATAATTTTATGATCTACAGTTTTTGTCTGAGATATTTTTATACTAAAACTCACCGTTTTGCTGAAAATTACGAGAAACTCATTTTTTTGACATTTGACCTTGAATAAATTTTTTTCCATAAACTGGGAACTTTCAAATTTGACACTTTGCAAAAGTATTACATACATATTATGATAATTACAACGTTTACAACATTTTGAACCGTTATATCTCAGAAACGGTGGCTCGTAAGATAAAAAGTATCAGTACGTTTTTTGTAGATAATTTTATGATCTACAGTTTTTGTCTGAGATATTTTTATACTAAAACTCACCGTTTTGCTGAAAATTACGAGAAACTCATTTTTTTGACATTTGACCTTGAATAAATTTTTTTCCATAAACTGGGAACTTTCAAATTTGACACTTTGCAAAAGTATTACATACATATTATGATAATTACAACGTTTACAACATTTTGAACCGTTATATCTCAGAAACGGTGGCTCGTAAGATAAAAAGTATCAGTACGTTTTTTGTAGATAATTTTATGATCTACAGTTTTTGTCTGAGATATTTTTATACTAAAACTCACCGTTTTGCTGAAAATTACAAGAAACTCATTTTTTTGACATTTGACCTTGAATAAATTTTTTTCCATAAACTGGGAACTTTCAAATTTGACACTTTGCAAAAGTATTACATACATATTATGATAATTACAACGTTTACAACATTTTGAACCGTTATATCTCAGAAACGGTGGCTCGTAATATAAAAAGTATCAATATGTTTTTTGTAGGTAATTTTATGATCTACAGTTTTTGTCTGAGATATTTTTATACTAAAACTCACCGTTTTGCTGAAAATTACGAGAAACTCATTTTTTTACCTTTGACCTTGAATAAATTTTTTCCCATAAACTGGGAACTTTCAAATTTGACACTTTGCAAAAGTAACACATACATATTATGATAATTACAACGTTTACAACATTTTGAACCGTTATATCTCAGAAACGGTGGCTCGTAATATAAAAAGTATCAGTAAGTTTTTTGTAGATAATTTTATGATCTACAGTTTTTGTCTGAGATATTTTTATACTAAAACTCACCGTTTTGCTGAAAATTACGAGAAACTCATTTTTTTACCTTTGACCTTGAATAAATTTTTTTCCATAAACTGGGAACTTTCAAATTTGACACTTTGCAAAAGTATTACATACATATTATGATAATTACAACGTTTACAACATTTTGAACCGTTATATCTCAGAAACGGTGGCTCGTAATATAAAAAGTATCAGTAAGTTTTTTGTAGATAATTTTATGATCTACAGTTTTTGTCTGAGATATTTTTATACTAAAACTCACCGTTTTGCTGAAAATTACGAGAAACTCATTTTTTTACCTTTGACCTTGAATAAATTTTTTTCCATAAACTGGGAACTTTCAAATTTGACACTTTGCAAAAGTATTACATACATATTATGATAATTACAACGTTTACAACATTTTGAACCGTTATATCTCAGAAACGGTGGCTCGTAAGATAAAAAGTATCAGTACGTTTTTTGTAGATAATTTTATGATCTACAGTTTTTGTCTGAGATATTTTTATACTAAAACTCATCGTTTTGCTGAAAATTACAAAAAACTCATTTTTTCGACCTTTGACCTTGAATAAATTTTTTTCCATAAATTGGGAACTTTCAAATTTGACACTTTGCAAAAGTAACACATACATATTATGATAATTACAACGTTTACAACATTTTGAACCGTTATATCTCAGAAACGGTGGCTCGTAAGATAAAAAGTATCAGTACGTTTTTTGTAGATAATTTTATGATCTACAGTTTTTGTCTGAGATATTTTTATACTAAAACTCATCGTTTTGCTGAAAATTACAAAAAACTCATTTTTTCGACCTTTGACCTTGAATAAATTTTTTTCCATAAATTGGGAACTTTCAAATTTGACACTTTGCAAAAGTAACACATACATATTATGATAATTACAACGTTTACAACATTTTGAACCGTTATATCTCAGAAACGGTGGCTCGTAAGATAAAAAGTATCAGTACGTTTTTTGTAGATAATTTTATGATCTACAGTTTTTGTCTGAGATATTTTTATACTAAAACTCATCGTTTTGCTGAAAATTACAAAAAACTCATTTTTTCGACCTTTGACCTTGAATAAATTTTTTTCCATAAATTGGGAACTTTCAAATTTGACACTTTGCAAAAGTAACACATACATATTATGATAATTACAACGTTTACAACATTTTGAACCGTTATATCTCAGAAACGGTGGCTCGTAAGATAAAAAGTATCAGTACGTTTTTTGTAGATAATTTTATGATCTACAGTTTTTGTCTGAGATATTTTTATACTAAAACTCATCGTTTTGCTGAAAATTACAAAAAACTCATTTTTTCGACCTTTGACCTTGAATAAATTTTTTTCCATAAATTGGGAACTTTCAAATTTGACACTTTGCAAAAGTAACACATACATATTATGATAATTACAACGTTTACAACATTTTGAACCGTTATATCTCAGAAACGGTGGCTCGTAAGATAAAAAGTATCAATACGTTTTTTGTAGGTAATTCTATGATCTACAGTTTTTGTCTGAGATATTTTTATGCTAAAACTCACCGTTTTGCTGAAAATTACAAAAAACTCATTTTTTTGACATTTGACCTTGAATAAAATTTTTTCCATAAACGGGAAAGATTGGGAACTTTAAAATTTCATTTTCAATTATATTTCAAACAATTTCACTTATTTTCAGCTTGGTGGGAATTTATATAGCTTCACTCTTATATTTGGTCTAATTTGTCCGTATTAATAGGGTAGATTTTGAAGATAAGGGTAAGTCAAGCTTAATTCCAAAGTTTTATGCAAAGCGATGCAGGTTCGTGGAAATCGAAGGTAATACCTCATTTTTACCTTGGTAGACTGGACTAAGTATGATTTTACAGGGGAGCTAAAAACTACTACATTCATGATTCCAGCTCTTTAGGACTGATATATCGATTTCTTCCTCGTTATGTTATTTATTTAATTATTATTATTATTTTTTAACTGATTTTATGTCAGCATTCTACATCAATATTGTTTGAAATGAGATTTATCTTGATTTGGCAAGCTGATATGCACCATGTCAATTCCGTCATCTGTTTGGTAGCAAAATCAATTACGTATTGAATTTTCAACTGCCATAAAACAAAACTGGTCATACCATTGACTTTGATGACTGGAGACTTTGTTTTGAGATCGATTTAAAGCCATATCTACACTACCGAGTTTGCAATTTATTCAGTATAGAAACTATTATTAGTATTTAATTTAATTGATTACTAAGTTGGAATTTCTGGAACCGTTGGCGATATTTATACCGAATTCACACCAACACTCACAATTACACTATCCAACGCACGTTTCGATAACCAAGTTATCGTCATCAGACACTGAGGATAAACTTACCGACAGTGTAATTGTGATTGTTGGTGTAGTGCTGGTTTAAACAGTGTATTCAGTATCAATTGATTACTAATAAAATTATTATAATGAACAGTATCGCCACATGTTACACAGAATTAACCACTAGTTACATTATCAATAGGTACTTTGAAATACGACACAAACTTGTTTGAATACATTTTTTTTGTTTTTGAAATTGGATTTATAGTAAAAGCTTTGTGCTCTCATGAGAATTACTCTTCAAATAATTATCAAATATTATTTTTTGGTCTAATTTGACCGGACTATAAGAAGCTACTCACATTTTATTCATTTTATAAAGTGAGGTTTACATGAAAGTAAGTACATTACTTATTATTATGTTGTTTATTCATATTTTACTTTAAAGTAAGATAATGTGGTGTAATTTGTAACATCAGAAAACAGTCTGATAGATTTGGTTAGGTAGACCGCCCCCTATTGCTTTACGAAAGAGTCCTTGTCATAGATCAAAATGTGAATTTTTTTTAAAGTAGAATTTCATATTACTTTCACGATTTCTTTCACTTTTTACTTTTCACTCTTTTTTATATGTTTTAAAATTAAATTTTGAAGTCATTTTAATAGATAAGAGACCTAGAATCAAGACAAATCACAAAAAAATTATTTTTATGTAGATACGCCTGCAACCAAATTTACACAAGTGTACGGTAAGTTGCGCTTGTAATTAAAAATTTATAAAAATAATTTCCACACTTCATTTTTCCCAATAACTAATTATAGTAATGAATCAATAAAAACTAGTTATAAATTTTTAATTTGAAATCAATTCGAAATAAATTCAATATAGAAAACGATGTCAGATATTTTTCAAAAGAGAAATGTTTACATGCCAATTTGTATACAATTATTCATGTAGAAAAATAAAAAAGAGCAGTAAAAAAATGCATTTTGTTTTAAAGAGTGTCATTGATAACGGACTTGATATCACAGGAAAGGGCTATTTTATAACTTAATATAAATATGTTTTTATTCAATTTAAGTACAGCGTTACCTTTCTAAAGCAAGTAAATTCAGTAACCAATGTATTCTAACGTATTGTATACCCTGATTAGGCAACGCTCCAATAAGAGCCAAATGGGTACGTTGTTCTTTGCTGAGTAGATAATCTGGCACATTTTCTTTTGGATCGGGAGGGCTGAAAACGTATAAATAATCCTTGTGGTGAAATTGTTTAAATCAAAATAAAAGTTGACGCTTATAAGTAACTTCTACATTTATAATCAATTTTATAAGCATTCATTATGAATATGAATTACTAAAAAACTAAGTTTTATCGATAAAATGTAATTTTATTTAACGGGACTGAACGTCTACTTCTAACAGTTAGATAATAACCAATACAAATATATATTTTATATTATTTATTCACAAACCAGAATTCCGATTTAAAGACGCGATAAGGCTAGATTTTCGATCAAAGTACACTTGAAGAATGTGTTTGAATTTTCGTCTTATTCATAGATCAACTCACCAGAATCCTGTACTTTTCCAGAAATGTTTAAATGGATAAAAATGATTATTTTCACTTATATTTAATACTATATCGGATGATAACGTGAAAATAATATAATTATAAAAATTTAAGGTCAACAACACGTTCCTGAATGTCATTTTTCAAAATAAATGATTAATTATTTTAAATTGATATACATATTTATTTTATTACAATGCCTGTCATCTTTTGGAATAGTTCGAAACTATCATCGATTTAATTAATATCAACTTACCGTTAATGCAGAATACTTCATTTACGGAGCTACTGCGACTTCTAGCTGTATTATAACCCTTACAGGTAGCTATAACTTTTAAATCGGAAATGCTGTTTTTGCTCAATTTGAATAATACTTCATTAAAATTTAATAACACAAATGAAAAGCATAATTTTTTTCTTATGAATAATTCCTTATTTGTGGAATGAACTATAAATTTTGGAAAATATGTAGTTTCACCTGCCATCTTCTGCAGGAGATTGAAAATGATCAATATTAACTATAATCTTATAGTCTACTATAATACATATTGTAGGTTTCTTCACTCTTTTGCTTGTGCGACATCTAGTTATGTAAATATTAAACATGTGACTTAGCATATAGTTAACTGTAAATTTCAAAAGACGATAACATGCTGCCCTCAATATATAAATTTTGAACTTCAGTATTTATTTATTTGATCGCAACATGAGTATATGCAAATCTATTTTGATTTCCTAACGAAAAATAACGAGAGACTTCAAAACAATAATATATTTTGTTTATTGAATGTTGTTTATCTAGTTATACATGTTTCTTTCACTATTTAGAGAAAGTACCGTTATATATATTGTTTGTAAGGTTGGTCAAACTGCATTACTGTCATGAATTTCTTTAAGAAATCTTGACGCTGTTGCGCAACTTTGACAAGTAGATTAAAAGTTAAAAAAATTTCAAAAAACAGTGTTGTTTTTGGTTTTTATATATATTTAAAAGTGCAAGAATGTGTGATGATGTCAAGTTTGTTATTGAATTGCCTGATAATCTAATTATTGCTAAAAATGTGTTTTAAAAGTCAGCTGGTAGCCATCTTGTTTATTACTAGAAATGAAAACATGGAAACTGACTTTTTTAACAAAAAAATAGCCGTATGTTCGATTTAAAATTAATAAATAATGCGTCTATTCACCTGAAAGTAAGTTAAGTTTAAGTTAGTTTGCTTAATGAGGATCTATTAAAAATGAGGACAGTGATATGGCCTAGCATTTGTTGTATTTTGTTTTATTTTGGCGCCAACTATTGACGATTCAAATTTCGTAACTGAAATAGTGTTAAAATACAATATTGCATAATAACTTAAACAAAGAGCAATTATTAGTTTTAAACCTATACAAGATTATAGAAGATTTAAAGTATATTTCCTAGCATAGAGAAAAATATATATATATAAAGTGAAAGAATCCAATTTTCTGGAGGAGTTACTAGTATTAAAACTTGTGCCTTTTCATCGAATGGGAGCTCTAACTAGCAGGTTTTTATTACTGACCATCCAGGATGAGTGGCCATACACCTATTAGGTATATCAATATGTTGTATGTGCATGACCTCTAAAACTGTGGTGGATGGTATAACTTTAGTTGTGTTAACCTTTCACCTATTTTAACAATTCTCATTTTTATAAGGACGTTCATATTCAAATTATATCATATTACAAATATTTTTTTGTCATCTAGACAACCTGAATTTCATAAAATCCCATCCTTATTCACTGCTATTTGTAATAAACTTTATCAGTACTTAATAGGTCTCTATGTAAATTATTTAATTGCACATTAAACTGATGTCCCTATGACAATGATACTGAATTGTCTGTTTCTTTTATCAAGCAACATTAACCTGAATAGCTTTTCATCTTCGCTTACACTCTATTTGTGAAAAACAATGAAATCTTGCTGATATTGCTCTAATTCACTATGATTTTAAGTAATAATCAATTTTAATGTTGTATTTTTGGAAATAATATTCAAGAATAGCGCACTAATCCTTCAAATAATGCTTCCATCCAATTTCAAAGTGTTTCAGTCAATTTAACTTTGCACCTTTGCAAATTATTTTTATGGTACCAATAACAATACATTTTTATACTACAGAAGATTTAAAATGGCTACGAATGATGGAACCAGCACAGAATTATTTCCTGGGTGGTCATCAGTTGTCCACCAACCAGCTGAAGAGTCTGAAGAAACAGATTTACCAAGTACAGTAGATATTGCTGCTCTTTGTGTAGAACCTTCAAAACCAACAACAACTGCTGTACAGAATAATGATCACAGTGATTCGGATAGTGATTCTGAAGCTGATTCTAGTGTAAGTGAACAACACGTATAATAAATCAAAATACAAAATTATCTGAATTTAATTGTGAAATTGAAGAATAATAAATATTTTTGTCCATTGATAAAAATAATCATTTTTACTAATCTTTCAATATAATTCAATGATAGAATCATAAAAATAGAGATGAAAAACAATATTAAACAAACTTTTTAGTAATAAGCTGTAATTCTACCATAAAGTTAGTTTTTCCCTCCTAGTGTTGTAGTTCATTGCGTTTTTTATTTCTCCAGAATCATTTGTAGCCGGAATACTCAAAAATTTTACTTTGTCTCTAAAATACTGGATACTAGGATACAGTTAAATTCATTAAGATTTGTTCCAAAGTTTTATTGAAGGTGGTAGATTGTAATTAAGAAGGTTTTGTGAAAAATGTCACAGTACTGTATTGTTTAATTTCAGAATTCCACTGATGCTTCTCAATCAGGTAGTCAGTCAGACTCTTCAGATTCCGAAGACAGTTCCACTTCAAGTCAAGAATCATCATCTCATAGCGGACAAAGTAGTCCAAGTCCAGAATTTTCAGTTACTAGTTCGCAAACTGGGCTTTGTTTGACTATTCGCAAACAAAGCGATACAAGTGATAAAAATATGACGAAGCAAACTGAACAATCAAAACCAACTAAATCTACTTCTTCAAGTTCGGATAGTGGCCCAACAAGCGATTCAGATAGTGAATCTGAAAAAAGTGATAAACATAAAAAGATCGAAACTAAGATTGAGACGAAAGCTGCATCACCTATCAAAGACAGTGTTAAGAATGTTAAGGAATTGAGAAGGTTGCCGCTTAGAACGAGATCAAAAGTTGGAGAGAAAAAGAAAGAGGAGTCAGCAAAGGTGGTTAAAAAGGAGATTTCAGTATCCAGCGGGGTTAAAACCAGTAGTACGAAAGCTAAGCAACGGCCCAGACGAACAAGAAAGGTAAGTGTTTTTTTTATTTATTTATTAGGAATGGAATATACTTGGACAAATGTTTTACACTGTAGGTAACAGTAGTGAACATAATTTATAGTTTATGTCAAGATGTATATATAAATAATTTTTTCCATTTATGTGAATAATGTTTATTTAAATCTACAAAATTTCCATTAGATAAAACATGTTTTCAGAAGTAGAATAATTTTTTGTACTTCAAAACTAAAGGAATTCAATGCCCTTGACTTATTTTTCTTTTCATCATTCGTCTTTAACTAATTTCACAATTCTTCTACTTGTTATTCTGTACTTTCAAACTCCAATTTGGTTCTACTTTTCTAATATCTTCCAACACTGCATCCAACCATTTTTTCTTTGGCATCTGTCTTCTTCTTGTATTTCCTTTCCCTTCTTCGATGACCCTTTATGCAAATCTATTTCCAAGCATCCTTTTAGTGTCCCCAGACCATCTTTCTCTTTGAGATTGTTTTAGATGAGTATTGATATAGTTCTTGAATAGTTCTTCTCCTTCATTATTTTTTATTCAAAAAAATTTTCCTCAATGCTTATCTTTCTCAAATAACCAGTTTTGATTCTTTAGCATTCGTTAAAACCCATGTTTAACTTCTGTATGTAACCATTGGTAGTATTATTGTTTGGTATATTCTAATTTGCTTCTTTAAATAAGTACTTTGGTTTTATCAACTTACTTGTGGATCCCAAGGCTCTATACTTCATTTGGATATTTTATTGATTTCAGTCTGTTCTTCATTTTTATTTGACAGTGCTGGTCCCGGGTAATCGAATTCACAAAATTTTTCTTTGTCATATTTTCTGCCCTTTCTCGTTTTAATCTCTATGTATTCTATTTTACCAATTTCTCCCCTTGCAATTCTCTACTTTTGAACTCCAATTTGGTTCTACTCTTCTAATATCTTCCAACACTGCATCCAGCCATTTTTTCTTTGGCCTCTCTCTTCTTCTTGTATTTCCTTTCCCTTCTTTGAGGATCCTTTATGCAAATCTATTTGCAAGTATCCTTTTAGTATGCCCAAATCATCTTTCTCTTTGAGCTGGTTATTGATGAATATTTATACAGTTCTTGGTTAGTTCTTCTTCTCCAAAGTCTTTCATTATTATTTATTCCTCCAAAACAATTTTCCTCAATGCCTTTCTTTCTCATATAACCAGTTTTGTTTTTTCAGCCTGCTAAAACCCATGTTTCACTTCCATATGTAACTGTGGGTCGTATTATTGTTCAGTATATTCTAATTTTGGATATGCGCTGACAATACATACATTTTGGCTCTATATTTTGATACCACAACATAGTTCCTAATATTAGATAATTTCTTTTACAGAAATCTATTAATCTAATCTGTTTCCTGTTGACAATTTCTTCTTCTTACTCTTCCATGCTTCTATATTGATCGAGAATCACTTTCCTTTCATAATCTCTCATTATTATTGTTGTTACATCGTTATTATCTTTTGCTGCATCTTTTCTTTTTATCATCATCATTTTCAAATTGAAAATATAAGTTAATTTTGGAACAAACCTCGTATATATAATATTGTAAAATGTTAGTATTTGTATTAACGCATTAAAACTTTGACGGGGGTGTTCCTAATTTGATTATTAGTTAGAATATAGATACGGGGTAGATAATTGAGTAAGAGGGGCGCTAATTTTTGGTTATCTTATTACCCGAAACGATGTATAAGGGTAGAATAGATGATTTTACTTAAAATTAAGGTGGGAACGTAACGTGACTCGATGTTTTGATATAGTCGTTTAATTAGGGAATATTAAATGTTTGTTTAAGGGTTTTTTGTATATGGAAGGGATTCTACGCCTACAATAATGTAGACAGTTTTCGAAATATGGGGATATCAATGTGAAATTTACTGTATCTTCCAATAAAAATTAGCGTCGTCATAATTTCATAATTAAAACTTTATTATACCCCTAAAAAACTATAAACACTTTATAACTAACATTTAACTTTCGATATCACTTCAGTTACTTGGATCTTGTCTTCACCTTTTAACTAACCTCTCTATTGTGAGCTACTGCCTTATATATGTTCTTGAAATAATTCTAGAACACTGTAGAAACTTTCTAAATTGTCTTATAATAGTCAATTTCTGTCTAGAAATGTATGTCCAGTTAAACAGTTAACTTTTTCTTCGGAAATTTTTAGTACATAGTTCGTGGTTACCTAATAATAGATGGAGCGATTCGTTATCTTTTATAGTTCCAAATATATTCAATTATAACCGGCGCAAATAAATGTTGTACCTGTCAAACTATAGTTTCCACTATATTAAGTTATGACCGTTGCCGGAAAATGGCGTGCGGCTGTCTACCCGTCATAATACGCTTCTATATCTATTCCCAAATATGAATCTACGAGGATGGTCCCAGAAATACATGTCCCGACAAAGAGAACACGAAAATTTTGTTAAAAAATAACTTTCAATAAGTTCGATACTCCTTTTATAATAAGAATCGTCAATAACTGGCTACATCACCTCTTCATTGTTGAAAAATCTTTGACCACCGAACCGATTTTTCAAGTCTGGGAACAGGAAATAATCCGAGGGGTGCAATTCAAACTTTTAATTTGTTAATTTTGGCTGCAATAAAGGATGTGTGAGCTGGTGCTTTGTCTCGATGAAACAACACTTTCTTCTTAGCCAAATGCGGCCGTTTTTGCTCAATTTCTTCGCTCAAAATTATCCCATACACATCCCAAAAACCGCCGCCTGCAGATGGAACGGTTTTTGTCATCTTTGGTACCGCTTCTCCTTTTTCAATTCATGGCTTGGCTGCGCGCATCTTTCTCATGTCCGAAATTTCAGTTAATATGCGATGTACGGCACTTTTCGAAATACCTACTTTGTCTGCTAGCTCGCGCACTTTCAGTCGACGATCATCCAGTACCACTTCGTCGATTTTCTTCAACATTTTTGGAGTACTCACCTCATTTGTTCGACCACTGTAATGCTGGATTTTGCAGGTCGTACTTTCTAATATTTTTCAAACAACTACGCCACCACTAGGTTTGACCAGGTACTTCTGGGACCATCCTCGTACATAAGATAAATTATAATTGTATATAAAATTCTTTTTTTTTTCATTCAATAACCTCTTTAAAGGAATCAAATTCCATTTAAGCATGTAACTTTGTTTTTTATAGATTGATTCACTGTATTTTTCGGTCGCACCTCGTACATACCTTATTTTTTTAAGGGTGTGTATACTCGCCGTCGCGTCTTTTAAATATTAATTTATAATTCAAACATCGGAAAAAAATTCTCCTCATATATGTAATATCATTAATCAAAGTATCGCCCCCTTGTTTATATCCAACATCAAGTATGATTCATATTTTCTCTTGTAAAATGATACCACCTCTAAAAAGGGTAGCTACACAAACAACGTGGTATATACTGGCATAATAAGAACGTGCGTGTGCTTGTTATGTATGTACATATATGTGCACGACATAATGACGACGTCAGAAAGATACAGGGGTGGTGATACTGAATAATAAGGGTGTGAACATTATTTTTATCTATGCATTAGATTTGCGTGAAATTTATAAATATTACATCAAAAACTATAGATATAATGAGCGTGGATGGTTTTGTCCACCCTCTCGGGAATTAAGTTTCTTCCAAATCGCCCTCGTAGGTTCGAAATAAAAAAATTGAAAAAGAATGTTTTTAAATCACTTTAATACACACTATAAGATAAAAATTTTGTCGTGAATTTTGGTATAATTGGTCTTTCAGAATTATTTAAACGATATACAGTATCAGTCAAAAGTTTTTACCCACCAATAGGATCGATTTTGAAATTTATTTACTAAAGAATATATAGATAAAAATATAGAGTGACGTTTTTCGTATTTATTTACACTCTTTTTATTCGTGGGGTAAATTAATAAACACTGTCTCTTACACTTACACACACATATAATACACTTAACTTATAATAATTTACTTATTAACAATTTCTGCGATTACTTTTACTAATTCGTTCTTATCATTACGACTATTTATTTAAAACTAACCAAAGAAATAAAAAATAGACTTTCCTAGAAAAAAAAGTTCCAAAAGGAGACATCAAAGGCGCGAATTCGCTAAATTTTAAAATTCCATTGTAGCTGGACAGGGACCCATTTCACGAGCTTCTTCGTAACAATAGTAATGAAAAAAGTACAGTTCGTCGATTTTACTCCCTCTTGCTTTTATTTCGGTGCACAATTTTGGCAATCTCTGTAACAATTTTGACAAATAACAGTCGTCTATTTCCTTCGTTCGATTTTCAAAGATCTGAAGTGTTCTTTGACTTCCTTTTCCAATTTGTCCCATTGCAACTCAATCGAGTTGAGGTGGGGGGACTGTGACAACCAAATCATTACTCTCAGCACATTCTTCTTTCCCAATTCGTCCTAATACTCTTCGCACAGCTTCGAGGAATTCTTGCGATCGTCGTCATGCTGGGAGAATTTTCTGCCGATCAGACACTGACCAGAATATACTAAATTTACCTCTAAAATTTTTTGATACCCATATTTCTTCAAAATCCCTTTACTTTGTACGAATTTTCCAATCGCCCTTCCACCAAAACATCCCCAAACCTTCGCCGTTTTTTATAGTCGAGATTTTATATGGATCTTGTTTTGACATAATTTCTATTGCACAATATCTTGTGTGTAACGTTCCTAATTTTTACCCTCCATTAACCTATCCTCTCGGATTGCGAAATTTTTGTGACTGTGAAGATTCACAAATTTAGCTATTTAAATTCATTAAGATTTATGGTACGCGATCTTAATGGGGACCCACATCATAGATTGATTGATTCCGGGTTTTCCTTGGACACTTGAGATATATCAAATTACGTACTTTATTTTGTATCGATGTGATTATCACGACCATACTTCTAATTAATTATAACTCTTCATACAATTGGATTTTTCAGTATTTAAGAACTGTAAACAGATAAATATCTTAATTTTTGACCCAAATACCTCAAACTCTGTCTCATCACTCCATAAAGCCTTCACGCATTCAATTTTTTTGTTCTTTAGTCCACTGCAACATCTTAACTTTATTTTGACCTATTAAAAGATGTTTCTTCACTGCCAGGCTTCTTCCATGTTCTTTTCACTGTAGAAGTACTCAAAGGCAAATCACTACATTCATTGTTCTGAGCTGCTATTTCTGGATCACGTTTACTGATCTATACGATACGTTTATCTTCAGTGATTGTGGTTTTTCGAAGCCGCCCTGATATAGCCCTGGCTACCAAGGTAAAAATGAGGTATTACCTCCAATATCCATGAACTTGTATCGATTTGCGTGAAAATTTGGAATTAAACTTGACTTACCCCTATCTTTAAAATCTACCCTATGACGTGCTTATCACTTTTAGGGGTGAAAACTACCCATTATTGCAAAAAATCAATAAAATTATAAGTATAAGCATTTAATGAGTAGAAAAATACCTTTAAGGTTTAAATAAATGTCGTTTAATGCTTTAATATATAATTTTTGAACCCTGCTGGATGTATTTCATCCCTTATAAAGCACCCCCGGTTAATATAAATATAAAAACGCTTTGTGGTAGCTAACTAAATTGACTCTTTTTGTTAGTGTTCAACTCAAATATTTTGCATCCGAAGTGTTCGGCCCTTAGAAATCAACCATATTTCGAAAAAAAATTGAAAAAAATATTCATAGACGTATTTAATCTTTTGGATGATCTATTTAATTTAAACGGACATCTTTTTATCTGTTTTGACTTGGAATATTGTGTATTTATAATTTTCAACCCCTATAAATCATCCCTTATTTCGGAAAAAATACGTACTGACGTACGTATACAATTTTTTGGTTTATTTACTTGACTATTATATACAGGGTGGGCCAGAAAGGCGTACGATTTTACAAACTCTCTTGGGTTTGAACGTCATGAGAGGGAGCTGTGCGGGTGGTGGGGATGAGTAGCTCGGTTTTCGGAAATTTAGTCGAGATTAAACATTATTACAAAAATGGTGATTCGTGCCCTATTGTTCGACGTTCTTTTCGTCGTGAGTTTGGATTACATAAATCAGTGTCCGAGGGAAAGTGTGATTCGATCGTGGGTCAGAAAGTTCGAAGCTACTGATTCGACTCTCAATCAGAAGCCTAGGGGACGTCCAAGATCAACAAGAACAGAAGATACAATTCAACAAGTTAGAGCTTCAGTTCAACGTAATCCTGGTCTATCGACCCGCAAGCGATCAGCCGAACTTTTGGTATACAAAACATCTTTGCGTCGCATTTTGTCGAAAAATGTCAATAGACAGAATTGCCGTCACTGGGTTGCAGAGAACCCACGTGCAAAACATCAAAAGCCTCTACATTCACCGGAAGTAACTGTTTGGGCGGCCAAATCAGCGCACGGAATTATCGGATCCTATTTCTTTCAAAATCAACAGGGGCAATCTGTGTTAATGTTAAGGGATTTTTTGAAGCCTATAATCGTACGATATTTTTTCAACAAGGTGGCGCGACATGTCATACTTCTAATGCCTCTTTGGCGGTCGTAAACCAGATGTTTGCTGGGAAACTGATATCTCGCCGAGGTGACATTCCATGGCCGCCTAGAAGTCCGGACCTAAAACCACCGGATTTGTTTATGTTTGGATACCTGAAAAGTAAAGTTTACTCAAATAACCCAGCCACGCTTAATCAGTTGAAGACTAACATCCGAGAAGAAATAGCGGCTATTTCCCGCGCAATGTGCCAGCAAGTTTTTACCAAATTTGAAATCTAGATTCGAGGAATGTTTGCAGAGCGATGATCTTTTTAAAAAATGAATTTCCCAAATGTATATTTCAAATAAAATTGTATGTGGATTATATTTAGTTTTTTTATAATTATTTTTTTAAATTCGCAAAACTTTCTGGCCCACCCTATATTTAAAATGCGTTCGTTTCAAACCGCTACTGCACAAATACCATAATAGTGACGGAAACGTGTTTTGGGACGTGCATATACAAGATATCTAGATACTCGTTTTTTAATAACCAGACCTCGTACTTAGAATCTTATACTTTGTAAGTCACTATTTCAGCAGTTAAATCTTAAGTATCTCGAAGTTCTCGTTAAGTCGAAAACACGTTATCTCGAATTTTTTTGCGTTTACCTTGACATTCGAGTTATAGAGACTCCAACCTATATAAATATTTGTCTTTAATTGTTTATCTCGAAGCTTCTAGGCGAGGAGCCGGTAACACTGAAAGTCCCGTCAAAGCGGAATCAAAAATTTTTTATTTAAATAAATAGTGTAACGTTTTCACTGCTCACAGCTTGCGTTACTTTTATTGTTATAAACATTATACGATATTTTGTCACATTATTTTCGAGTAGAAATATTTACATATTATATTTCATACCTCTTTTGTAGTTTTGTATGTACTTGTTGGTGACATACTGGAATTTAAGTTATTTAGCACAGTTCAATTTGTTCTTTTGTTAAACAATTTTTATATAAACAAATTGAATGTTTGGTTTATTTTCTTTTGAGGTTAAGTCTTGGTTAGACGTGGTATAACTGGTTGCAGAATTATGTTGCTTGTAAGAGCAAAGTTGTTTCCCCTTGGAAGGTTCGAGCAACATCTAGTTAACTGTTCACGAATTAAGTTATTCGTGCAGTATTTTTGTAAATTATGCGGATATTGATTTTTGGTTGTTCAGTCCGTTGAAAGGTTGTTTTGATGAGTGATTTGTTAGCTGATGTTTTTAAAATTGAGCTATTGTTACACCTGGTTGAATTGTCGTCACGACGTGTGACCCGATTTTGCTCAAGAAGTGTACTGCTAACTTCGTTCGTATTTTCCTTTCGACTGTCAACTGATGTGGAATTTTTCATTATTGCTTTAGTTTTTAAATTTGGCTCCAATTTTATATTTGCGGAAGTCGTGATATTTCCGACTAAGAATTTGACGATTGGAGAGGTAGTTACCTCTCTGTTCTTTTGGCCAGCTAGCGTGAAGATTAATTTCTGCAGAAATTTTTGAAAAGCGGGATTTTGCCGGCCTAAAGGAGCCTTCCGCCGATTTCAAAAATTTTGGAATATAAAATTGTTAATTGACTTCTAATAAGAATTAGATAGAAAAGAAGGGACCTAGTTTTGGACGTAGGACCTTTATTGGGGTTTAAAACTTAGACGATTTTAATTTGGAATTAACGTCAAACCTCGACTCGTGGAACTACCTAGTCGGGTACAATTATCTGAATGAACCTCTTTATTTCTTAAACACATTCCACGGATAAGTTTCTATTTGTATTCTCCTGACAAGTAGGGAGCCCTTATGTGTTGTTAAAGGTCAGATCAACTCATTTTAGTTTCTTTTCGTTTCGTAAAATTTACTCCATTATTTTCTGTAAACCAAAAAGTTTTGCGGCTAATTTTTTTTAATCTATTTCTTTTATCTTTCTCAGTTTAGGTTTAAAAATTGAGTGGCGCCCCATTTGGGAATTTGAAAGCATACAAAAATTTTTGTACATCTTAGACACAACGAAATCTTGCAACGAACCCTGACAACACACACATTAATAGGATGAGCTTAGTCGGAGCCCAAAATGTGACCTTTTAGGTTACAATAGAACATAAGTATGTGAATAAATTAAGCTCGGTATCTTATGGCCGAAACAATATAAAAAAAATTATTGAAAAAATGTTTTACCGTCTTCGCGGATATTAATTTTTTTAAATGTATTCGACGGTAAATTTTATTGTCTTTTAGAAAAAATCACGCAAACCACTTTTTTGTCGGAAGGATCTGGCATACCTATTTGAAGTGTGTGGTGATGGCTAATATTTCTTCATCATGCCAACAGAAACTTTTTTTTGTTCTATTTTATTTATTATTATGTAATTTTTAAAAATATCTTGGTATGCGCGATCAAAAATTGCCGGAAAAATCCCGCATACCACCTTGAAGTGCATAAACTATAGTATAAATGCTTTTTGTCGTATTACCGTTGTTAAATAATTATTATGATCTCGTATATTAAATCAATAATAATTATGTTTCTTATAAAATTACGCACGTTGATTAATGTTTTCTTACATACATAATATGGTTTAGTACAGGTAATGTTTTAAAGATGAATCGCAAGAGCTGCAATAATTGCAATAGTTTCTATCATGGAAAATAAAGTATAGTTTATTATATTATATTTATTATATATATTATTATAGACTCTATGGGTTTTATGTATATATACACCCCACAAAAATTATCGCATCACTCATTATTTTTTAAATATTTTAAATGTGTTGCCTGTTTTTCGAATTTTATTATTATTACGAATTAAAACACCAATAGATACGCCTTTTGCAACATTCATTTTATATCAGTTTAATCTAAAGAGGACAAAAAGTTTGATTTACCAAAACATAGAAGATATTTAAAAAATTTTATAAAACATCTATACAAAAAAATGAACGGTGCTTAAACTAAAACCAGCCAATGAATTTCTAATAGCGTGTGTTGCCGCCCCTCGCTCTAGTTACAGCTTCCATTCGCCTTGGAAGGCTTCTAAACAGGTTCTGGACGTATCCTTGCGGCATGTTTTCCCAGAAGTTAAAAAGAATATCATCTAGTGTTCTTATTGGTGCCGGATGTTGATGAATTTGCCATCCTAGATGGTCCCAGACATGCTCTATTGGGTTAAGGTCCGGGCTACGTGCAGGCCAATTCGGGGTAGGTATCTCGACCTATTCTAAGTACTGCCGAATCACTCTAGCAGCGTGTTGTCACCGATATGAGGCATATAGGGCACTACATGGGGCTCTAGGATATTGGTTATGTACCAGTCAGCATTTAGTCTACCATCATTCACTGGTACTAACTCCGTGCGACACTCGAAAGAAATTCATCACCAAACCATGATAGAGCCACCACCAAAGCTTTAATTTTGACAAAAATTAACCTGATCGTGCCGTTCACCACGTCGCCTATATACTGATACACGCCTATCTGATGAATCTTGAAATCTTGATTCATCCGTGTATAAAATATTGGACCAATCTTGAATATTCCAATTTGCCTGTTCTCGAGCAAATTCCAATCTTGCTATTCGATGTTCTCTAGTAAGACGTGGACCTCTAGCTGGCACTCTTCCTCTTATACCTGCTTCTCTCGGCTTATTTCGAAATGTTTGTAGGCTTATGTTAGCCAACAGATCTGTTTGCAGCTTTGGAGAGGTGGTATGCCTAATTCTTAACCCCGTTAACCTCAAATAACGATCATCTACTACCGAAGTTACCCTTCCGCGGCATTGTCCGGGTCTTCTGGTTAGCTGCTCTGATTTTTGGTAGCGAATAACAACTCTGGATATGGTGCTTCGTTGAACTCCAATTACCCCGGCGACGTATCTTTGACTGCGGCCATCTTGTATGAGCGCGATGATTCTAGCGGCTTCTTCATTCGTCACATGTCTTGTTAAACGTCGAGGCACATCCATTATTAACAAAATAAATTCAAATTTTCACTACACAATAACACAATTTGCTTAGAAAGTTCTCGATCTCAAATCATTCTCCAAGACAGAATTGATTTACTCGAACATCTTTGCTTCCAAAAAAATTTGTAAGAAATTGTGATATTGTTTGCCCATGATAAGAAAACAGAAATATCTATTAAGTTAATACATATACAGATTGTCCCAAAAAAACTAAAATTAAGTATTAAAAATATCCTAAAATACCAGTGATGCGATAATTTTTTTGGTCTGTATATTTATCACTTTTCTCTAATTCTCTGATTCTGTCCTTTCAGTCTGCTTCATCTTCAAGTGTCGAATATTCGGTCATTTCGTTTTCTATTTTGGAAAAAAGTGTTGCATCTTTATATTTTTGAATATTATCAACTCATATTGTTTTTATCGCGTTGTTATACATGTTATCACGAAGAGGCTGATACGAGAATTTTCTTCCACTTGAAAAAATGTTCATCTCCCCAAAAAATTTCCATTAAATCTATAGATACTATAGATAGTTGTACACATCTACACGAGTATTAGGTCGGACTCTTCCGGGCTTCCCTGCCTTCACAAGATCTGATTATACGAGGTCTGGCTATTAAATAACGAGACTGGTTACGAAAAAGGGTTTTATTATAAAAATTCTTCTACATTGGAATACTGTCCTCCCCTCGCCACACACCTTTCCCTACGTTTTTTTTTTCATTGATCGAAGCAGTGCAGGAAGTCTTCTTTGGTGAAGGTCTTCAGAAGCACTGCCGTTTTTTGCTTTACCGCTTCCATCGACTCAAATCGGGTCCCTTTTTGAAGTAGATCTTTTCAAGGAAATCTGAGGAGACCTGTGGACGCATACGACATTTTTCGTGTGTAATTCCTCGTGTAAAATTTTTGTAACCGTTTCTTTATCATCATCCGAATGCTCATTCGACGATCTGCACGCAAAATTTGATTGATTTTGGTCACTGTTTCCGGAGTTGAAACAATCACAGGGTGACCTGGGCCCTGGTGATTTTCAGTGCTCTATCGGTACTTACTAAAGCGCTTACACCGCTCAAAAACACGCGGACGAGTTGGAGAATTGTCCCCATAGGTCTTTTGCAACAATTTATAGCACTCAGTCGATGTTTTTTTTTTTCAATTTAACGAGAAATTTGAGATTGATACGTTTTTCCGGCACGAGAAAAAAATCGTTCGTTCCAAACCGCTACTGCATAAATACTATAATAGTAACGGAAACGTGTTTTGAGACGTGCATAGACAAGATATCTAGATACCCAAAGCACTACTCGTTTTTAACCCCACCCGTGTACGGCGCCTTCTAGTTGCGCAGCCTCGCTATTTAATAGCCAGACCTCGTACAGTAGATTTTGTTCGCAAAGGAAAAATCAAACCAGTCAACATTTTAATACAGAAATTGAACATTTTACGTATCCGAAAAACATGAATGACGAAGAGAAAACAGATTTTATGCAAAGATTTACCAACGAAATGTATAATATAGACAAAAATAATGTTGATACTGCAAGATTTGGGTATAAAGACCCAACAGCACCTTCAAAAGTTGAAGAAATTCTTGGCCAATTAAATGGAGAAGAAACTGAAAACTCGGAAAATGAAAACCGTTGTGATATCGATGAAATTGATTTCGACGATTATCAATAATAATATACTAAGTTTGAGAATAAACTCCCGTCAATTATTTTATTGTTTGAATTACCGGCTCCTGGACTATCAAGTTCATTTTTGGCGTTTTGCGCTACCCATTCATTCCTCATTTACACTCTAAAACCGGGCGAAGGCGAAACGACAACCAGCAGCGGTAGCCGATCTTCCACCAGATCTAGTGTGCTATGTGTGTTTATACTACTACGCGCTTTCATAACAAACGCTAATCGACATGCGAATGGGCACATTCAATCAGTGCCGGCTAGATTGTGATATGTGTATACGCAGCGCGCGAAAATCGAAAAATGTTTATTCAGTGCCTCGTCGTTCAAGTGCGATATTTGAAAGCCGTGTCGGTTTGTGTAAAATGTTAATTACGTTGATTTACGGTTTAGTTTGTTAACTGCGTGTCAATATTCATTAATGTTTTGGAATATAAAGTGTGCGTTGATAATTTAGAAGTTTTCAATGGAATTGCGGAAATGTGTCTTATGGTTAACGTAAAAAGTAAACAGTAAAAAAATTTATACGTAGTATTTTGGATACAACGAACATGATGAGGTTTATTACTGAATTTGTTTTTCGTGATGATTTGTTTTGATTTTAGTTGTGTTTTAGTAGGAAATTAGTTTAAAAATTGAAATTTAGACCTCGTTCGGTCTTTATCAAAATATTTTGGTCCGCACGTCACTTTTTACCTGTTTTTTGAACTCAATTTTCTATCAAAAGACCATTCATCAAGAAAAACTTGTGAAAAGGTCTATGAAATACAAAATTTTTGGAGGTGATATAACTTTAAAATGAAATACGAATTGGAGTTTATTTTGTCGAAATATTAATCATATTTCAACTTTTTTTCAAATTGCGATTAAAAAATCATATTGATGCGTGTATATGGGGTGGAAAAAATTAAATTTGAAACGTAATAATGTGATCTGATATTTCGTAATAACTATAGATAAGTGAAAAATATTTGAATGTGGCCTAAATAATTTTGATATTGATAGAAAATTGTTTCAAAGAACAGGTAGTAATTGAAATGTAGACCTCTTTCGGTTTTTGTAAAAATTTTTTGATCCACACGTCATTTTTTACCAGTTTTTTGAACCCAATTTTCTATCAAAAGACCATTTATCAAGAAAAACTTATGAAAAGGTCTTAAAAATAAATAATTGAGAAAATTTAATTTAATCTATTTCCAATATTTTTGGAGGTGATATAACTTTTCAGTGAAATACGAAGTGGAGTTTATTTTTTCGGAATATTCATCTGGTTTCAACTTGTTTCAAATTGCGATTAAAAAATGATTTTGATGCGTGTATATGGGGTGGAAAAAATTGTTTTAACGAACAGGTAATAATTGAAATGTAGACCTCTTTCGGATTTTGTCAAAATTTTTTGATCCACACGTCATTTTTTACCAGTTTTTTGAACCCAATTTTCTGTCAAAAGACCATTCATTAAGAAAAACTCGTGAAAAGGTCTATGAAATACAAAATTGAAAAAAAATTCAATTTAATCTATTTACAATATATTCGATGTCGATATAACTCTCCAAATAAATACGAATTGGAGTGCATTATTTCGAAATATTAGTCATTTTCCAACTATTTTTCAAACTGCAACAAAAAATCATTTTCTGGGTGTATAAGGGTGGAAAAAATTCAATTTGAAACATAAAAATTTCGTAATAAGTATAGACAAGTAAAAAATACGTGAATGTATTCCGAACAATTTCGACCTAACCTCAAAACTTTCAGGAGCAAGTTTTTTCCCGTTTTTATTAATAAATTCAACACGTTAAACGTCAACTACGATATAATTAACTTCCTCGAAGAGATTTTTGTTACATAAATCAACCAAGCAATAATTCGTAGTACTTGTTTCGAAGAATTATTTAATTTTATATAATTTTTGGTGATAACTTTGTGTTTAAATTAGTGTTTTTAATGATATAATACGATTAAATCAAATTCTGAAAATTGCCTTGGCAGTCAACGTGTTAAAATGGTTTTGTTGTATGTTTAACTCCATCGGTCTTTACGAGTGTTATTTGTATCCAAAATACTATTTTTACATTTTATTACAGATCTCCACGGTAGATTTTGACAATTAATTCAAATATATTTAATAGTAATGAAACGTGGGTTCATTGAAATACTATTTGGATATTATTTCAATAAAAAATATTATTTGTGAAATAAATTCTCAACCCTTTATTTTGCTCTCTTCTCAAAATAGGCGTTTTCGTATGCTATAACATCCTCAACTGGTGAAAATCTCTACTGCATGTGAGGTTTGAAACAGAAAAAAATCGCTGGGGACTATATCTGGTGAATACGATGGTGGGGGGTCAACCGATTCACGTTTTTTGCAATTTCTGCCTTCACCTCGAGACAAAAATCTTATTTTTCAATTGGTGTAGACTATCAATGAACTTATCAAAATAAAAACTTATAATACCAACACCTATACCGAATAAAAAAAACCATGAAAGACTATTTGCTCAAATAAATGATTTCATTTGCAAAATATATATATAATCTATTCCGTTTTCGCCCTATAGGGTTAAGGAGTGTTAATTTAACTATTCATTTCTTAACAAAAAGTTTCCAGTCCTTTTTATCTAGCACATAATTACTCATAAACTTTAATTCTTAAGTTTTTTCCCATCGTGTTGTCATTTCACTCGTGATCTTTCTTTTTTCCCGCCATTTAACTTTCTCAAATTTTCTTAACCTTCACTGTGCTATCCATACTTTGTAGATAATCTCGCCATCCCAGTTGTTTCCTTTCTATGCATTCTAGTATGGGTTCCACTTTTAAATCTTCTCTTATATGCGAATTACTGAGTCTATCATTTCAAGTTACCCCTTTCACTCATTTATGGTATTTCGTCTCTGCTGTTCCAAATTCACTCTGGTCTCTTTCTGAAAATATTCTCAACCACATGTGAGAATTAGCCTGTAAATTCCTTTGTACACTTCCATTTTTGTTTCTCTGGAGATTCCTTATTTGTTTATGAGCCCCTTGCTCAATGTATATTATACCTTGTTAGATCTCTATTGAATTGTTTAATTCTAAATCTTGTCTTCCTGTTTCTTCCAGCATGATTTTTAGATATTGAAAGCCACTACTAAACCTCTTCTATAAGTTCCTCCTCAACCATGATTTCAATTTATTCTTTTCTGTTAATATTTGGCTTAAATTTCTTTGTCATTATCATTAACGCGCTATAACTGTCGATATCCAATATGGAGCGGTTTAGTGTCCTTTTCTGTGTTTCTAATTAATTCATCCATAAAAGCTACAAATAGTAATTAACTCAGACTGCCTCTGTGTCGCATTTCCTCTTACGAAAATTTAATTACTGTCATTAATTTCGCCACCAACTGTATCATGTGTATCAACGGCAAAAATATCGGCTCAGAAATGTCACAGAAACTAAACGTGATTCACCGCAATCAGTGCGACCTTTCTAAATAAGCCTCTCCGTAAATACCAGGTAATGACTCAGATTATATTGTGTTCTTTCTAGAGAGTATTTTTAACGGCAGGTGGTGGATGCACCCTCGTTATATACCACCCCGTGTAACGGAAGCTTTTCAAAGATTCCCAACGCTTCTATGTATTTTGTGTAATTTCAAAATACGGGTTTTTAAAACCTTTTAAGTTGTCAATTTTACCGAAATTAACCAAAGTTTGGTGTACTAAATATCATGATTCATTCTCAAACACCCAGTATATCGATGAGTTTTTGTATTTTCGACAGTGTTGGAAAGACGGAATTTAAATTATTTTAGCATGGTTTGTCTTTTGCTGTACGTCATCCAGTATATTTATTCTTATGACCATTTATCTTGGCAAATTGAAATCCAAAAACATTACATAATACGCTTTTTTCTAGTCACTACATTTATTGACCCAAAAACTTTCGTATTCGTGATGATGAAGATGAGACGACTTGATCTACAAGGGTGTTAAAAAATGTATTAGAAAGGCTTCTATTCATTTAAAAAAATATTTTGAACATCTATTGTAATTATAATTTCTGAAGTTCCTAATACTGAAATATGAACCTCATTTCAACACGACATAAATATGTAAACAATTATCCATTTAAAAGATATGACAACAATGTAAATACTCGACAAAATAGGTTTCTTCTCACGAAGAATCTGCTGTTGTGTGAACAACTGAATGGTATGGTATGGTATGGTAAGTTCGTGTTCCATTTCCCTCCAAAAATTTCGAGAGTACGTAGTATCATTTCTTGCTACTTCATCTTTAATTTGAGCTCCCGAATTCATCTACAAACGTGTTTTTCTTATTAGATACAACTAAACTAGAACTGCTTGCGATATTTCCAAATCAAATTTTATATTTTTCAACGTTAGCTATTCTTGAACTACAATTACTTCGTTGTTTATTGCATTGTCATCAAACTTATCCTTTCCATTCATATCGTGATGGTAATCACGTACCTGTTTAGATTCGGAGAGCGACAATCTGTCTTTTGATCTTATTTGTAACATAATAAAGCGTCTACCTTCTCCGGAAGGATGTTTGAATTCAATAGAAAATCCTTCGAGGCGGCCTGCTCTAGGAGTTGTAATGTCTCTGTGTACCCATAAGGTCTCATATGTATAATAAATCTTCTGGTTGCTAATTCCTGTGTTCCTAATATCACGCAGATATTTAGATCGCCAAGCTACGATATTATTTCTTTTGAAAAACTGTTTCTCATCTGCAAATCTAAAACAAAAACACAGTGAAACATATTTTTACTTTTTAAACATATTGTTTAGCCTAAATTTTGATTCCTTTACCCACAGTTACAAGAAGATCCTCTTGGTATTTGCCGTTTGGTATTTCTGTGTATAAAACTCAGAAGTCTTTACTTCTTCAGAAAAATCTAACGGTATTCGATCGGTAATTTCCTTTGGAACTAAATGATCCTTCATCTTCCTTTTCTCTTTTATCTCTCATAAATTTCCTTTGCCCACAGTTACAAGAAGATCCTCTTGGTATTTGCCGTTTGGTATTTCTGTGTATAAACCTCAGAAGTCTTTACTTCTTCAGAAAAATCTAACGGTATTCGATCGGTAATTTCCTTTGGAACTAAATGATCCTTCATCTTCCTTTTCTCTTTTATCTCTCATAAATTTCCTTTGCCCACAGTTACAAGAAGATCCTCTTGGTATTTGCCGTTTGGTATTTCTGTGTATAAACCTCAGAAGTCTTTACTTCTTCAGAAAAACCTAACGGTATTCGATCGGTAATTTCCTTTGGAACTAAATGATCCTTCATCTTCCTTTTCTCTTTTATCTCTCATAAAATTTCCTTTGCCCACAATTACAAGAAGATCCTCTTGGTATTTGCCGTTTGGTATTTCTGTGTATAAACCTCAGAAGTCTTTACTTCTTCAGAAAAACCTAACGGTATTCGATCGGTAATTTCCTTTGGAACTAAATGATCCTTCATCTTCCTTTTCTCTTTTATCTCTCATAAAATTTCCTTTGCCCACAATTACAAGAAGATCCTCTTGGTATTTGCCGTTTGGTATTTCTGTGTATAAACTTCAGAAGTGTTTACTTCTTCAGAAAAATCTAACGGTATTCGATCGGTAATTTCCTTTGGAACTAAATGATCCTTCATCTTCCTTTTCTCTTTTATCTCTCATAAATTTCCTTTGCCCACAGTTACAAGAAGATCCTCTTGGTATTTGCCGTTTGGTATTTCTGTGTATAAACCTCAGAAGTCTTTACTTCTTCAGAAAAATCTAACGGTATTCGATCGGTAATTTCCTTTGGAACTAAATGATCCTTCATCTTCCATTTCTCTTTCATCTCTCATTAATTTTCTTTGCCCACAGTTACAAGAAGATCCTCTTGGTATTTGCCGTTTGGTATTTCTGTGTATAAACCTCAGAAGTCTTTACTTCTTCAGAAAAATCTAACGATATTCGATCGGTAATTTCCTTTGGAACTAAATGATCCTTCATCTTCCATTTCTCTTTCATCTCTCATTAATTTTCTTTGCCCACAGTTACAAGAAGATCCTCTTGGTATTTGCCGTTCGGTATTTCTGTGTATAAACCTCAGAAGTGTTTACTTCTTCAGAAAAATCTAACGGTATTCGATCGGTAATTTCCTTTGGAACTAAATGATCCTTCATCTTCCTTTTCTCTTTTATCTCTCATAAATTTCCTTTGCCCACAGTTACAAGAAGATCCTCTTGGTATTTGCCGTTTGGTATTTCTGTGTATAAACCTCAGAAGTCTTTACTTCTTCAGAAAAACCTAACGGTATTCGATCGGTAATTTCCTTTGGAACTAATTGATCCTTCATCTTCCATTTCTCTTTCATCTCTCATTAATTTTCTTTGCCCACAGTTACAAGAAGATCCTCTTGGTATTTGCCGTTTGGTATTTCTGTGTATAAACCTCAGAAGTCTTTACTTCTTCAGAAAAATCTAACGGTATTCGATCGGTAATTTCCTTTGGAACTAAATGATCCTTCATCTTCCATTTCTCTTTCATCTCTCATTAATTTTCTTTGTCCACAGTTACAAGAAGATCCTCTTGGTATTTGCCGTTTGGTATTTCTGTGTATAAACCTCAGAAGTCTTTACTTCTTCAGAAAAATCTAACGGTATTCGATCGGTAATTTCCTTTGGAACTAAATGATCCTTCATCTTCCATTTCTCTTTCATCTCTCATTAATTTTCTTTGTCCACAGTTACAAGAAGATCCTCTTGGTATTTGCCGTTTGGTATTTCTGTGTATAAACCTCAGAAGTCTTTACTTCTTCAGAAAAATCTAACGGTATTCGATCGGTAATTTCCTTTGGAACTAAATGATCCTTCATCTTCCATTTCTCTTTCATCTCTCATTAATTTTCTTTGTCCACAGTTACAAGAAGATCCTCTTGGTATTTGCCGTTTGGTATTTCTGTGTATAAACCTCAGAAGTCTTTACTTCTTCAGAAAAATCTAACGGTATTCGATCGGTAATTTCCTTTGGAACTAAATGATCCTTCATCTTCCATTTCTCTTTCATCTCTCATTAATTTTCTTTGTCCACAGTTACAAGAAGATCCTCTTGGTATTTGCCGTTTGGTATTTCTGTGTATAAACCTCAGAAGTCTTTACTTCTTCAGAAAAATCTAACGGTATTCGATCGGTAATTTCCTTTGGAACTAAATGATCCTTCATCTTCCTTTTCTCTTTTATCTCTCATAAAATTTCCTTTGTCCACAATTACAAGAAGATCCTCTTGGTATTTGCCGTTTGGTATTTCTGTGTATAAACCTCAGAAGTCTTTACTTCTTCAGAAAAACCTAACGGTATTCGATCGGTAATTTCCTTTGGAACTAAATGATCCTTCATCTTCCTTTTCTCTTTTATCTCTCATAAATTTCCTTTGCCCACAGTTACAAGAAGATCCTCTTGGTATTTGCCGTTTGGTATTTCTGTGTATAAACCTCAGAAGTCTTTACTTCTTCAGAAAAATCTAACGGTATTCGATCGGTAATTTCCTTTGGAACTAAATGATCCTTCATCTTCCTTTTCTCTTTTATCTCTCATAAAATTTCCTTTGCCCACAATTACAAGAAGATCCTCTTGGTATTTGCCGTTTGGTATTTCTGTGTATAAACTTCAGAAGTGTTTACTTCTTCAGAAAAATCTAACGGTATTCGATCGGTAATTTCCTTTGGAACTAAATGATCCTTCATCTTCCTTTTCTCTTTTATCTCTCATAAATTTCCTTTGCCCACAGTTACAAGAAGATCCTCTTGGTATTTGCCGTTTGGTATTTCTGTGTATAAACCTCAGAAGTCTTTACTTCTTCAGAAAAACCTAACGGTATTCGATCGGTAATTTCCTTTGGAACTAAATGATCCTTCATCTTCCATTTCTCTTTCATCTCTCATTAATTTTCTTTGCCCACAGTTACAAGAAGATCCTCTTGGTATTTGCCGTTTGGTATTTCTGTGTATAAACCTCAGAAGTCTTTACTTCTTCAGAAAAATCTAACGGTATTCGATCGGTAATTTCCTTTGGAACTAAATGATCCTTCATCTTCCATTTCTCTTTCATCTCTCATTAATTTTCTTTGTCCACAGTTACAAGAAGATCCTCTTGGTATTTGCCGTTTGGTATTTCTGTGTATAAACCTCAGAAGTCTTTACTTCTTCAGAAAAATCTAACGGTATTCGATCGGTAATTTCCTTTGGAACTAAATGATCCTTCATCTTCCTTTTCTCTTTTATCTCTCATAAAATTTCCTTTGTCCACAATTACAAGAAGATCCTCTTGGTATTTGCCGTTTGGTATTTCTGTGTATAAACCTCAGAAGTCTTTACTTCTTCAGAAAAACCTAACGGTATTCGATCGGTAATTTCCTTTGGAACTAAATGATCCTTCATCTTCCTTTTCTCTTTTATCTCTCATAAATTTCCTTTGCCCACAGTTACAAGAAGATCCTCTTGGTATTTGCCGTTTGGTATTTCTGTGTATAAACCTCAGAAGTCTTTACTTCTTCAGAAAAATCTAACGGTATTCGATCGGTAATTTCCTTTGGAACTAAATGATCCTTCATCTTCCTTTTCTCTTTTATCTCTCATAAAATTTCCTTTGCCCACAATTACAAGAAGATCCTCTTGGTATTTGCCGTTTGGTATTTCTGTGTATAAACTTCAGAAGTGTTTACTTCTTCAGAAAAATCTAACGGTATTCGATCGGTAATTTCCTTTGGAACTAAATGATCCTTCATCTTCCTTTTCTCTTTTATCTCTCATAAATTTCCTTTGCCCACAGTTACAAGAAGATCCTCTTGGTATTTGCCGTTTGGTATTTCTGTGTATAAACCTCAGAAGTCTTTACTTCTTCAGAAAAACCTAACGGTATTCGATCGGTAATTTCCTTTGGAACTAAATGATCCTTCATCTTCCATTTCTCTTTCATCTCTCATTAATTTTCTTTGCCCACAGTTACAAGAAGATCCTCTTGGTATTTGCCGTTTGGTATTTCTGTGTATAAACCTCAGAAGTCTTTACTTCTTCAGAAAAATCTAACGGTATTCGATCGGTAATTTCCTTTGGAACTAAATGATCCTTCATCTTCCATTTCTCTTTCATCTCTCATTAATTTTCTTTGTCCACAGTTACAAGAAGATCCTCTTGGTATTTGCCGTTTGGTATTTCTGTGTATAAACCTCAGAAGTCTTTACTTCTTCAGAAAAATCTAACGGTATTCGATCGGTAATTTCCTTTGGAACTAAATGATCCTTTCTTTTCCTTTTATCTTTCATAAGTTTCCTTTGCCCACATTGACAAGAAGGATGCTTTTAACTACTATCTAGCAAAATATTTGCTTGTTTCGTGGATTATTTTCCCTATTTTCTCTTATCCATTGCCAGTGTCGCCACTTTTCTCTCCATTTAGACCCATGTGTGGTTGCTGTTCTTTCTCTGAGGGTTGTCTCTTGTCTTCTTATCTCACAAACTTGTTTGACCACTCTTATATTATTTTTCATCTGTCTTAGCTGCCCGTATCATTCCAAAGTTGAAATTTCTGGAACCGTAGATAATATCTGTCACTGTGTTCAGTTATATACCATTTCAGTTTTGTGGTTTTTCTTCTTTCTATTATTTCTATAACTTCATTACGCATTTGGTATTTTTTTATTACTTCCAGGACCTTTCTTGCTACTTTATTTTCGCCGCGTGTATTTTGCTTTTAAACTTTTATATTTACCCCCTCTTCCCTAAAAATGTATTTTTGATATTGTGGTATATATCTGTTCAACCCTGTATTTTAGTTTTTACTAGTGTTTGAAGTTGCTTCGTTTAATTTTCATTTTCTTTTTGTTAATTTTTTTGCCATTTCTTAAGATTTTTGGTAAGTTGTTTTGCCCCTCTGCCAATCGGCACGACATCATCAATAACCGCACATTCTGTGAGATAGTGGTTTCAGGCTCCTGTGCCACAACTTTTTTTGTCTTTCATTCACTTGCTTGTTAAATAGTGAGCTCTGAATTTCTTGTTATCTAACATCTTCATTGTAAAAGTAAAGATTTACTATTTCATATTCCGTAAATATGAAAAATCGAAAAGTCAATAAACGTTCTGTTTCAAATTATTCATTCTCTGATTGTCAAAATCTACTCTTAAATCAAAAACGTTCCCAAGAGTGATTTTTTCTCGATTTATTAAAAACATATCTCTGTGTAAAAAACAAAACTAATTGAAAAAGAATGACATGCACGGAAATGAAGAGAAGCTAATATAACGACAGTATAAGATTTAATAAAAAACCGCAAATTCGTCAAAAAATTCAAACAAAATAAATGAAAAAAAAAAAACAAGAAATAATTGATATTTGTAGAAATCTATAAAAAACTATTTTTTACAATTAATATAAATGGCGTTTATTCACCTTTTTATAATTAAACGACTACCATAGTTTCATGAATATGATATACGAGGTCAGTCAGATAAGTATTTAGCATCACCGCCCGAAGGCGCCAGAATCGAAAAAGCAATTTTTCATCGTGTAGTACATTCTCGTACAGTCTCTGGGACAAACAACCAGAGAGAGGATAAAGTATAGGATAAAAAAGGGCTATCAAGCCTATGGAAGAAACAAAAACCTACTAAAAAACGAAAACATAACCAAACAAAACAAAATAAAAATGTACAAAACCCTAATAAGACCATATGCGATGGAAACAACAGTAATAAACAATAGAGAGGAAGAAGAACTTCAAAGAACCGAAAGAAAGATAATGAGAACTATAACAGGCCCAAACATAACACAGGAAGGAGACAGAAGAAACGAAGAAATAGAGAGAAAACTAGGAAAGGAGAATATAGTGAGATACATAAAAGTACAAAGGCTCAACTAGGCCGGGCCGAGGAGAAAACCAATTGAAATGATCAAAAGAATAACGCAATGGATCCCATTGTGGCCAAGGAGAAGGGGCAGGCCGAGAAAAACTTGGAGAAACGAAATAGAGGAGGACATAAGAGCACTCGATATAGAAACCTGGAGAGCAAAATGCCGAAACCGAAAAGAATGGAAAATAATAGCAGCCAAAACAAACGACAAACTTTAAAGAAAATAAAAATTAGAAAACGAGAGTAATCCACCTCAAAAAAAGAGATTTAAAGCGCCAAAAGCGATATCCATAATCAACATGGGGTTGAAAGGCTTGATGATGATGATAAGCACATTCTCGTAAACTCGTATTTTAGACGTGTCTGCGGACCTTAGAAAAATGAAAAAGATCAAAAATCGTTGATCCAATTCTTGTTTTTGGAAAGCAAATGTGCAGAGGAATCAGATAGCATTTGGATAGTGTGTATGATTGCTTTCTCTCCATCGATAGCGACCGTCAAATTTGGTTTAACGAGTTCCCATCTAGTCGCACGTTTTTGATAAGCCACATCCGGCTACGAAATGAGGTTAACGTGACAAAAATCGACAATGTCGTATATAGCTGTCAAAAGTCTCGAGTCTTACCAGATACATGCTCTCCACGAGGGAATAGTGCGCTCGTGTCCTCTCGCCTTTCTGTCCCACGGCTACGTGGCAGTTTTTCAGCACGTGTCAAAGGACGTGAATATATGATAAATTGAGAGTGTGGATGGCTAGCACTCTTGTCGTATCTGCTTGTTAAGACTTTTGTCGTGAGATTCTAGGAGGCGGAGGCACGTCTCTTGAATCAGAATTATAAGATCGTGAAGGTCATAACCTGCTTGAAATTTCGGGCAATGCTTTTGAACAACTGTGCGGAGGACTATTTTGCAGAACGAATTGTTCAATAGGGTTTAAGATGTCGGAGCATTGTTAGGTTAATTGTGTCAAACTGAACATTTCCGAAATTTTCGTTTGTAGGCTAAGAACTTATTAGACCATCCTCGTATACTCAAAAAACTAATATTTATCATAAAACTATCGATTGTAAACTGCTTTTTTTTTCTAATAAGACGAAGGTACAAAAAAAATAAAAAACTATACATCAATTGACACTTTTAAAAATGTATATTTGAGTAAGATTCCATGGAAAATTATTTTTTTTTTGGAACGTCCTTGATTTAAGATGAATAATGAATCCGCGTATGGTTATGATTAATAATATTTTTCAAAAAAGTTTAATTGAAAAGATGCGAACTTCTCGTTTAAAACCTAGTGACGAACTTTTCGAAAATCCATTAATTTGAAATGACTCATTAAATAAACATATCGTTTGAATGTGATTAACGTGGAGTGTTTATAAAACCCGTCATGGTACGTCATGTGGAATTAGGAGCAGCTGCTTGGGATAACGGAGCCCTAGCAGAAGGGGTGTGGGAATATGTCAGCGACCTGGTCAAGTCATACAGGAGTCAGGATGGCTCACAGGATCTGGAACCGTACAAGGTTACTGTCATTTTAATGTATCTTGTTTTTTTATTTAGCATAGGCGCCGGTAGGTTTATTTATAAAAGGGTATTAATTTTATTTTAAAAGATTTTTTGAATTTGTTACGTTCTTTTTTTATTATATTTTATCAAAAATATTATTTTGAAAAAGTTATTCGAAATATGAAATTGCTTTTGGTTTTCAAAAATTTCTTACATGTAAATGTATGTAACTAATGGGTATCCACAAATAACTAACAACAACATTCACACTAAGAAATTCAGTTCCGAAGATGGTTAGACAACAAAGAAAACACACTGAAGCCTTTTTTCAGGTGTAAGAACAGAAAATAATGCGAGAGGACTGAATCTGGTGAATAGGGTGTATGAGGTATCAATTTTTCACATTGAAATAATTGGTGTGGACCTTTTAGCTTGATTTCTTCGCTCAAACGTTGCATAATAATTGCATTTGATAGTTTCCCCTTTTTAAAGATAGTCAATGAAAATTATGCCACGCAGATCCCAAAAAACCGACGCCATGACCTTGCCTGCAGATGGAACGATCTTTGCTATCTTTGGAGCCGGTTCTCCCTTTTCAGTCCATTGTTTTGTTTGTTTTTTTATTTCGGGTGATGGATCCACGTTTCATGTTTCTGAAACAGCGCAAAAATTTCTGAAAGATTACCAAACACTCGATGGAAACATCTTCACGACGCTGTTTTGGTCCATTGTGAGCAATCGCAGTCTCTCATTTTGCGCGCAGCTTTCTCATGTATAAATTTTCAGTTAATATGCGATGTACGGCAAATTTTGAAATGCCTAATATGTCGCTTTCATCGACGATCATTCAGTACTACTTTGTAGATTTTCTTCAACATTTGGTCGACCACTGCGATGCTGGTCTTCGCAGGTCGTACGGCCTCATTTAAACTCTGCTACTCAATATTTTACTGTTGACAACGAAGGAACAGTCTCACCCAGAGTAGAATTTGGTTCAGCTTTTATATTGGTTGGACTAAGGCCTTACAAATTGACTGCCAAACATAGTGGTATCTTCAAACTTAAAACTATAGATTGTCCACGTTCAAATTAAATGGTATCATTCAAGCAAATACCGCTATCTCTAGGTCAGGCCAGGTTCTTCTTGGACCATCCTCGTACATGGCTGGTTGACGCAAAATCTGATTTAACGTGTTGATAGTAATATTGAATCAATCAGTAACAAAAAAAAATTGGAAAAAAAATTATTTAGTCAGAGATTACTGTGAAAATTGTTGAAAACGAAGAAAATTTTAAAGCAAATCAACTAAAAAGTCAAATATCACCTTAAAAAATTCAAAAATTAGCTAGAAAAAATGGAAATAAGCTAGAACAACTCAAAAGCCTGCTACAAAAACTCAAAAATCAGCTAGAACAACCCTAAAGTTAGCTAAAATCTTCAAAAATTAGCTAGATTATCTCTAAAACTAGCTATAAAATTCGAAAATTAGCTAGAAAGACTGCAAAAGTAGCTAGAAAATCTAAAAATTAGCTAAAACAACTCAAAAGTTAACTATAAAAACTGGAAAATTAGCAAGGAAATTTTTATTATTTATTCTTTGGGTTACTGGATCCAAATCCGCCGATCGCTCATCTCCATAACGATAAAGTCAAAGTCAGTTGAAGATCAAATTGAAAAAAATAAGCTTTGAATTGTTAGAATATATATTTATATGTTTAAGATTGTTTGATTCGACGTCCATGTGACTATATATTCTCAGGTTCAAGGTCAATAATGTTATTTGTGGATGTATGCAATTTTTTACCCCGAATTAGGAAAAAACGGAAACTTCTAGATCAAAATCAGATTTGAATAAATCTCGTGACCATGAGGTCATATGAAGATCAATGAAAGTGCTCTATGATCCGTACAGTAAATAGTCGTGATTCTAATGAAGCGAATTTATAATTTTTCACATCTTTTTATATGGATCTTCAAATTTCTCAACATTCTATATCCAAATCCGATGTTTCCTCAATTCATCTAGTCGGGTTCAAGGTCAAATGGGGGGTAAATTATGTTATTTGTGGATGAATTCCATTGTTAACCTTGGATTTGGAAAGAACAGAAAATGCTACGTCGAAATATGTATCTATAAATGTTTTTCCTCGATCTCTCAAGGTCATACGGAGGTCAAAGTTCTTTATGATCTGTACTGTAAACATTCGTAATTTTATTAAGCGGATTTATAATTTTTTACATCTTATCAAATGGATCTTCAAATCTTCCAACATTCTTCGATTCATCTCGTCGGGTTCAAGGTCAAATGGGGTTAATTATGTTATATGTGGATGAATTCTATTGTTAACCTTGGATTTGGAAAGAACGGAAAATGCTACGTCGAAATATGTATCTATAAATGTTTTTCCTCGATCTCTCAAGGTCATATGGAGGTCAAAATGCTCTCTGATCTGTACTGTCAATATTCGTAATTTTAATTAAGCGGATTTATAATTTTTTACATCTTTTCAAATGGATCTTCAAATCTTCCAACAATCTTCAATTCATCTAGTCGGGTTCAAGGTCAAATGGGGGTTAATTATGTTATATGTGGATGAATTCTATTGTTAACCTTGGATTTGGAAAGAACGGAAAATGCTACGTCGAAATATGTATCTATAAATGTTTTTCCTCGATCTCTCAAGGTCATATGGAGGTCAAAATGCTCTCTGATCTGTACTGTTAATATTCGTAATTTTAATTAAGCGGATTTATAATTTTTTACATCTATTTATATACATCTTCATATCTCTCAACCGTCTATATTCAAATCCAATGTTCTTTTGAATTTATCTCGTCGGATTCAATTATTTTATTTATGGACGAATTTCATTTTCTATATCGGATTATGAAGAACGGAAAATGTTACGTCAAAATATGTATTTACAATTTTTTTTCTTGACCTTGAAGATCATAGGTTTTTCATGATAAAATTTTCCGTTCAAATATTCAATTTGAGAGGATGATTTAGTCATCAAAATTAACATTAAATTATAATATATACACTAATATAATACATTATAGACACATTCTATAATCATACGTAATATTCGTTTTAATTTAAGTATCATTATAAATCCTAGTGACTCAATTATAAGAGTTTTTCGTTATTTTCCAATTAAACTCTGGCGATTCGTTCCTTATAACACAAATTTAGAAAGTATTGTTTACATGGAATAAGGATATTGGATGTGGAGATAAACTTCGAAAGCAATAAAAAAAGTTCAACTCTTCCGAGACTCCCGCCTGAGGGAAAACTCGATGTGACGGAAAAAAAACATCCGTTAAGGAATGTTTCAAGCGCTTTTTACTATTCGACCCAGTTAGAATTGAAAAGAAAAACAAAAACATAGTCTTCACCGTTGAAAAACTTTTATTAAATTTTATATATTATATAATTGGACAGAATGAGGTTTTCCACAATCAAAAGCCCTTCATTTTCACTTTTATTTATAAAACTATTTTCGGTTAATCTAATGTCGAGGAGGCGGCGTAAGAATTAACCGAACTTTTTTATTCTGAACTACTTATTATTATTTTTTAAATTAATTTACACTCTGTTTATAAGTAAATGATAGGATAGATCTCCGTAGTTTCCTTTCCTAATTATATAGTTAATGAAACTACTCGAGAAAAATAGATCGCATTACAATTTCTAGTCAATTCAAAATAACCTACTTAATTGTGATTGGAATGCCTTTCTACATTTTCACGTTTAAAGTTTATGGAAGTTAGTCATTACGTGAGCACCATTTTCCACAGCTATATCTATTATTTCATATCCTTTATCTTTGGTTTCATTTCCTGCCATCGTATTTGTTGTTGGAGTTAGTCATTAAGTCAGCTCCGTTTTTCTTAGCTGTATCCATTCTTTCATTTCCTGTTTTTTTTTCTTAATTTTTGTCGTGTCATCTTATTTGTTGTTGGAGTAAGTCGTTACGTGCGTTCCATTTATCTTAAGCCGTTTCCAGTCTTTCTTTTTCTGTGTCTTTTGCTATAATCCCTGCCATCTTATTTGTTGTTGGAGTTAGTCATTAAGTCAGCTCCGTTTTTCTTAGCTGTATCCATTCTTTCATTTCCTGTTTTTTTTTTTCTTAATTTTTGTCGTGTCATCTTATTTGTTGTTGGAGTAAGTCGTTACGTGCGTTCCATTTATCTTAAGCCGTTTCCAGTCTTTCTTTTTCTGTGTCTTTTGCTATAATCTCTGCCATCTTATTTGTTGTTGGAGTTAGTCATTAAGTCAGCTCCGTTTTTCTTATAATAGCGTCTTGTCTTGTTATTATCATGAAAGGAGATTCCAGCTGGTAATGAGACATCAAAAACCGACCGATATTTATTTCATATTCGTTTCTACGGAGTTACATGCCGCTTCTTTCTATTTCTCCATTAGAGTTTGTGATTTAATCTGAGTGAAATATGAAATGTTACTGGTTCAAAATCCACACAAAAAAATAACTTTTATCATCGGAAATTCGATAATTTTGTTTTTAAAATACTCATCAATCTATAATTTTGACTCGTCGCTTAAGATGCTTTTAAACAAAAATTAAGGTCAGTTTTTAACTGCCTGTACCCTGTACCTACATCAGTTGAATGTCTCGAATAGACTTTCCCTGAATACTCGAAAGACAACAACGATGTTTTCGGTATAGTTAACGTACAGATACGCTGCACCATTCCATAATCTCGTAGTCTAACATAGAAAAAAGGTTATGATTAAAAAAATTGATAATTTTTCAATTGATACTCTCACGCATTTTTCCAAACATCTGACTAAAGCTTCTATGCAACTACGCCTCTTTTATTTCATCGTCGCTGTTAATATTTCACCCTTTAATTCGGCCTTCAACTTTGTGAACAAAAACCGATCGGATAAAACCAGATCAGGGCTATATGGTGGGTGTTAAATCTCTGTAAAGCCACATTCGAGTACAGTAGCCTTGGAAAGCGAAGAAGTGTAGACTGGTCCTTGTCATGAAGCAAACGCACTCCTCGACTGATTTCGGCGTGCCTTTTTTCAGTAATTTTTTCACGCAACTGCCGCATTCACGGCTCTAGTCGATCCTTTACAGTCAATCAAAAGGATACTGTCGCAATCCCAAGTACTTTTCGGGTGCTTATCATGACCTTTACCTTTTTGACATGGGCTCTTCTTTGCGACAAAGCTCTAAACATCGGTCATAAAATTCTACTCTACTCTTTTACAGTGCTCTGAGAATTCGAGGCAACCACTTGGCACTAATTTCTGTTATATTTAAATACACATGTAGGATCTATAGAAAACTTGCTTTAGAAATGCCGATCTGTGCTGCAATTTCTTATGTTCACAATTAATTTGACGTTTTTTGGAGTTGTCACCGTGACAGTAACACCTCCACATGGTTGATTTTTTAGTGATTCATGTCCTAATCAACTTGGACCAATTCTTAATTGTTCAAAATGATGGACACAAATCACCGTAAACTGTTAATCCTTCTTCAATAAAAAATATAGCAGCGCGAAACTCAATTTGAGATATTTTCCAAAACAATTCGACTGGAGAGCTCTACTATAATAGATCGAAGCAGGAATTTGAAACTATGTGTGAAACTTGTTAAGACTTGTCACCAATTCTACCTATATGAGACCAAGAGCTCATACACAGCACTACGTATATATCCAGCACATTGTAAATCCTCTAATTTTATCATTTGATCATATTATTGATGCTAAATGGATCCATGGTGATTTAGCAAAACAAAGCACCAGTAGAAGAAAACAATGAATACTATTTATGGTGTTGTGGGCGAATATATATCTTCAAATGAAGAGCTATTAAAGCAATAGAGTAACACAGAGTTGATATTTTCTCTTTGAAACAAAAAAATCATCGAATTGTTTGTGAAGAACGAATCAAAAAAAAATTCTTCAATAATTCTTAACGCGTCTTGGTTTTTACCTTATATCTAAAATGTTTAATAGCGTGAAAACTCAAAAAAAAAATGAAATTCTTTCGTATATCTAATGTGAGTAATCTAAAAACACAATTATACTATACCACGATTATTTGTTGTAGATATTTAAATGAACGTTAATTTCTGCGAAGCGTGACCCTTTACGATATGCGTCCCTGTCTACGGTCTTGGTTGCATCATCCGTCACACGGCTGACCTGATTTGTATGCACCCTAAATTTTTATTATATAGTTAGTTACATTGTTTATTTTGTTGGGTTGCGTTGTGCAAGTTTGAATGAGTGTTTGAGGTTAGGTACTCAGTTGTATATTATTTGTAACGCGTCTGGTTAGGCCACTTTGAATTGAATGAGCGTTTAAAAAAGATGAAGATAATTATTGAAGGGAAAAACTCGTATGCCACTCTCGTTAATTCGTAAATTATTATTAGGGTCCTCTTTATCATTATAACCAATCATTTCAACGTCTACCTAGTGTGTTAAATGCTAAATGATGCCTTAATACATTTTTTTTTATCACTCACGACTGTTATCGATTGTCTTTTTTCTCAAAATGATAATACAAAGCCTCCGAATACATTATCTAGCTTCTCTTCCATTTGTATAAACGTATTTCCTTTCAAGATGGAATATTTAATGACAGCTTAATTCCCAAATTTTTCCTATGTTAATTTCAATGTTTCAACGTTGCTATGATTTATGGTACAATTTATTCGAAGTCCACTCTTTGAATAACCTACAGTTATTAGAATTGGGATCCATTCATATCAAAACAAAAGCGGGCAAATATACATCGACTATGTAACAACTAACGCCCAATTTTGAACTGGGTAATTTGAAAGACGAGTTGTATAAGGCTTTAAACGGAAAAGAACAGCTTCTAAGTTCCCTAGCTATGCGTTTTCTTGATTTAAAGTGATTTGAGATTGCCTGGACAACTTGAATGGTACAAGGATGGCTCCAAAACAGGAGATAAGTCCAATTTTGAATTGGACAATATGAAAGATGTGTTAGATAAGGCCTTAAACGGAAAAGGACAGCTTCACAGTTCCCTAGCTATGCGTCTTCTCGATCTAAAGTATTTTAGGATTGTCTGGACAACTTAGATGGTACAAGGATTGCTCCAAAACAGCAGATAAGTCCAATTTTGAATTGGACAATATAAAAGATGTGTTAGATAAAGCCTTAAACGGAAAAGGACAGCTTCTCAGTTCCCTAGCTATGCGTTTTCTCGATCTAAAGTGATTTGAGATTGCCTGGACAACTTGAGTGGTACAAGGATAGCTCCAAAACAGCAGATAAGTCCAATTTTGAATTGGACAATATGAAAGATGTGTTAGATAAGGCCTTAAACCGAAAAGGACAGATTCTCAGTTCCCTAGCTATGCGTTTTCTCGATCTAAAGTGATTTGAGATTACCTGGACAACTTGGGTGGTACAAGGATAGCTCCAAAACAGCAGATAAGTCCAATTTTGAATTGGACAATATGAAAGATGTGTTAGATAAGGCCTTAAACCGAAAAGGACAGATTCTCAGTTCCCTAGCTATGCGTTTTCTCGATCTAAAGTGATTTGAGATTACCTGGACAACTTGGGTGGTACAAGGATGACTCCAAAACAGGAGATAAGTCCAATTTTGAATTGGACAATATGAAAGATGTGTTAGATAAGGCCTTAAACGGAAAAGGACAGCTTCACAGTTCCTTAGCTATGCGTTTTCTCGATCTAAAGTATTTTAGGATTGTCTGAACAACTTAGATGGTACAAGGATGGCTCCAAACCAGCAGATAAGTCCAATTTTGAATTGGACAATATGAAAGATGTGTTAGATAAGGCCTTAAACGGAAAAGGACAGCTTCACAGTTCCCTAGCTATGCGTTTTCTCGATCTAAAGTGATTTGAGATTGCCTGGACAACTTGAGTGGTACAAGGATAGCTCCAAAACAGCAGATAAGTCCAATTTTGAATTGGACAATATGAACGATGTGTTGTATGAGGTCTTAAAAGGAAATAGACAGCTACTAATTTCTTAAGTATACATTTGCTCAATTCAAAGTGGTTTGGGAAGGTCTGGACAATTTAAATGGTATAGGGATAGCTTCAAAGCAATATGAAAAACATGTTAGATGATGTCTTTTATGGAAAAGGACAGACACAAATCAAAGTTGGTGGATGAAATTGTTGTAAGTTACCAGCGCCTAAAAACAAAGGAAATTCCAGCACAGATCGGCATTTCCAAAACAAATGTTCTATGGATCGATCCTAACCGAGCATTTAAATTTGAAGAAAATTAGTTCAAGATGGGTGCTTCGAGTAGAATGTTGAGAGCGATTTTTAAAGCTTTACAGGGAGGTCCAATGATATGTAATGCGATCAACAGTAAACATGGATGCTTAATGGTGCGATAAGAGATGCCATGGAGGGGCTTCGGAAAGGGGATCTCATTCCAAACAAAGCAAAGTTCACGAAAAGCACTAAAAAAGTTATGACTACAATATTTTGGGACTGCAGGGGTCTGTCGATTGAGGAATCGAATACAATACAACCGTGAACTCTGACTTACTAAGACAGTTGCGTCCAAAAATTATCGAAATCAGCGGAGGTGTGCGCTTGCTTAATTTTCAATGCTCCAGTCACAGTGCCTCGATTTCTCTGTGCACAAATTTGGCTTTACAGCCCTGGTCTGGCCTTGTTCGACTATATTTTGTTCGCAATGCTGAAGGCATTAAGGGGGCAAAAGATTTAACAACGGCAATGAAATTTAACAGATCGTGTATCAACATTTTGACTCTAAAGATTATGATCTTTTTTTTTATGTTAGGATAAGAACAAATGGATCGCACGAAGTATTTATTATTGGAATGTATTATTATTTATTATAAATTATTCCAAATATTGTATTTTTTTATTAATTATGTGTATTATTCATATTAAACTGTGACTAATCTCGAATCCGTTACTTACTTAACTGATTTAACATATTCTGTTTTCAAAACCGGTTGAATTTCGAAGAAAAAATGCATCTGCTCGCAAAATCCAAGGTCACCAATAAAATTTCCGGGAATCGTCAAATTGATATACATTTGCGGTTTCCTTAGTTTATCTAACTGATATTGATTGCGGTAAAATCAGAAAAACAATGCGCGATAAAAATGTTTGCAGACCTTATTTTAAGTTTATGAGTTCGTCGCCGTGGAAATGATTTTTTTTAAATTTTCAACTTGTAAGTAATTCTAATATATTATCAAATATTCGCTACCGTATATAATAAGCCTAAGGTTAATGTATATAATAATATATACATATAATAATAATGTAAATTCAAATTAGATGAAAAATGAAATGAAAAATCTAAAACTTGAAGATCAAAATATACTTTATTAGAATGAGAATAAGATAATTTATCGATAGGTATTATAATTAATTAAACGGAATACGATGAGGTTATGTTTAATTATAGAATTACATATTTATAATTATAAAACAGACCACAAAAGAATCAAAGAAAATATTAGGAATAAACAAATAAAAAACAAAACACATAAAAGTAAGAAGGAGGAAAGTGTGTTTGGAAAAGATTGTTTAGAATACCAAAAACACAGAAGAAATTGAAGAATCTAGAGAAAACAAAAAACAAGGACTATAGATTCGAATAAGAAAATACTCTAAAAACATTTTTTGATGGGTTGGAACGAACCTATAGTATCCCTTATTTCTTTACTTCATATGAGAGCATGTTCATATTTTGTCGATGAGACAAGTTGAAACGTGTTGTCATTTATACTTTTTGGACCAATCAAGAAATCTTTTTGTGAAGTTCGTAAACGAATTGTTTTCGTTCTAGCAAACTCACACGTTTTAAAACGGGTGAGACCAAGAAGTTATCAGTTCAAACTCGTGTCTAATAGCAAATATTCATAGTCTTCGCAAATGTAACCGTACCATTGCTTCCGAATTAAAAATATCTCGACGTATCGTGGACTACAAAATGAAAAAATCGGCATCGGCGGCCTCGAAAAACCACAACACGCCAAAGATAAACGTATCGTATTGATCAGTAAACGTGATCCAGAGATAGCAGAACAATGAATCTAGGGATCCGTCTTTGAGTACTTCTACAGTTAAAAGAAGATTGAGAGAAGGTGAGAGAGAGTTTTATGCAGTGATGACTCAAAGTTTGAAGTTTTTGGCTCTAAAAAAAGAGTGTTTCTGCGCAGGTTAAATCCATATACAATCCTGACTGTAAACCACGGCGGAGGCTCGGTGATGGTTTGGGGATGTTTTGGTGGAAGAGCGACTGGAGTAAAAATTAAAGAGGTTGGAATAAAGAAGGTTATAAAAAATATTAAAGGAAAATGTAGTACGTTCTGGCCAGCAAAATGTTTATCTTCCAGCATGACAACAATCGCAAGCATTCCTCAAAGTTGTGCAAAGTGTATTTGAACGAATTGGCAAGGAAGAATTAAAATTAATGATTTGGCCGTCATAGTCGCCCGACCTCAACCCGATTGAGTTGTGGAGAAAATTGGACATGAAAGTCAGAAAGCAGTGTCCTACTTCCAGTTCACATCTTTGGAATATCCTGAAAAAATAATGGAACCAAATAAACGACGATTATTTGTCCAAATTTGTCAAAATTGAGCATTGAAAAAATAAAATTAAAAAGGGGTTACATTGATTAATCAAATATGTTAAAATTACAGAATGTAACTATAGGGTGGGCAAACACTTTTGACCTGTATTGTCACTTTCTCATTATTTCCTTCTGGTATTTTTCAAGATGTCATGGTATCTCCCATCTGTTCCTGATACTCTGACTTTTGTAGTCTTTCGTGTCGAATTACAATCATTTTTTTCATATACAACGTAGTACGTTTTCATCTCACTAATCTAGTACGTGTCTTTTTTCTTTCCCATATCACAAATTTGAGGTATTGGAGCCCGTATTTCGATTTCGTAGAGTTCACTGAGCTTCATAACTGTCGTAGGTCAATAGACAAGTTGGGATTATACCCAATATCCCAGGATAATCGGCACGCATGCCTATTCTCGGATAATAGATTATTCGTCGAAAAATGACCAACCGTTTGTCTATTGTCCTGGGACTTTAGCTAAAATTCGGTTGACAGAATAAGATAGAAAGAAATAGTTTAAAATAAGTCTTATTTATTTGTTTTGTGCACATCAATCAATTATTTATTGCAACACGTGGATGCTTGGTAACATTGCTTGCCTAACCTAACCTAACCTAACCAGTCTGAGCATGAGCTTCTATAATTTTCTTATAATAATATTCTACAGGTACACAGTAAATAACAGCATCTGTTTTTTTCTTTTTACGACTACGTGACATTCATTTTCGATTTGCAATAGTTCATAGCTATCCACATAATGATAGCAAGTATTGGAAGCTTTGGGTCCAGCTTCTCTGTCTGTAGGACCAGCGAATAAAATTAGCTTTACTTCGTCTAACTGTTCTTTATCCCATATTCCGTGATTACCTTTCTAACTATTAAACAATTTGGCCTTTTTCAATAGATATTCTATTATCCGAATTTTAGCTAAAGTCACAGGAGAATAGACAAACGCTTGGTCATTTTTTGACGAATAATCTATTGTCCGAGAACAGGCATGCTTTTCGCGCCATCAGCCAACTGCCTATTGTCCTGGGATATTAGCTAAAGTCCCAACTTTTCCATTGACCTACGATATAACTATTGCGTGCCTTCTTATATTAGTTTTCCTTAAAACCGTTTTGGAATTCAGGATGTGGTGTAACTCCTCTAATGTTTCGTCAGTCTAAAAGTTCTACGTCTTAGTCGATCTTCTTAATTCATATAACGTTACATACTGATTTTTCACCTCATTTATGTTCAAGCTTATAGTTCATTTTGGTGATACCAATTTTTCCTTTTCTTTCTTTCTCTATTTCATTAAGATGTTGATTTATTTCCCTCTTGGTTAATATATTCTCCAAAGTCATATTGGATATCTTTAGTCGTTAGTAGATGTCCTTGTGGCAGTCCTCAGACTCGTCCGTCTACTCTCACTGACAATATTTGTTTGGTTGAGGGCCAGTTATGCGGTATTTGTGAATTACTTGAATCTCTAGATCATGTTAATAGTATTATATGGATAGTTCATATTCACAGCAATGTCTTATGATTTCTTTAAACATGTAAATTTGATCCGTCTTGATCCAAACTTTCGCAATCCACACTGATATTTTCCTAAGATATATTCAGCTTTCTTTTCGTCCCTTTATTATCATCATTTTCATTACATGAAAAAGAGAGAATCAATTGAGGCATCGAAGGACGATGTATAGAATCCAAAAGTAATCAAAAAGATTATTGATGACTAAAAAATTGTCGAGATACGAAGAAAACGAGAACAAAAATGGTATGGACGCAAATAAAGAAAAGAAAGAAAGATGAAGAACACCAGATTAAATACGAGGATCGTCCCAGAAGTACCTGGCCTGTGAATTTGTAAACAAGGAAAAAATTGCTCATACTTTTATTTGAAAGGTCTTAGCCCCACCAACCAACAAAACAGCGTCTTGAAGTTTTTGGCAATGTTTCAGTTAAATAAAGCCGAATTTTTGCGCCATTTCATAACCATGGATGAAACTTGGGTTTATAACTTCACACCCGAGGCAAAAGAACAATCAAAACAATGGACTGAAAAGGAAAAACCGGCTCCGAATAAGGCAAAGACCGTTCCATCTGCAGGCGTCGATTATTTGGGATAATTTCCATTGACTAACTTGAAGAAGGAAAAACTATCAACTGCAAGTATTATGCGAACTTATTGCAACGTCTCAGCGAAGAAATCAAGCTAAAACTGCTGCATTTGGTTAAGAAGAAAGTGTTGTTTCATCAATACAATGCACCAGCTCACACATCCGTTATTGTAATGACCAAAATTAATGAATTAAAGTCTGAATTGCTACCACATGCATTCTATTCGCCAGATTTAGCTCCCTCGGATTATTTTCTATTCTCAGGCTTGAAAAAATGGCTCGATGTTCAAAGATTTTCCAACACAAGAGGTGATGTCCGCAGAACTTGGCGATTCTTATTATAAAGACTTATTGAACATCGCTGGGAAAAGTGTATGGAGCTAAAAGGAGATTACGTTGAAAAATAAATATATTTTTGTGTTTTCTTTGTTGGTCCAGATACTTCTGGAACCATCCTCATACTACACCGAAGGGATGACTAAAGTTAAGGTGGAAAGAATAAGGCGAGTCAAGAAAGTAAAATAATGAAGAAAAATCGCTACAAATGCGAGAACCTATAAAAAAGAGAAACAATTAAACCCAATGCGAACTAAGAGCCAAACCCCAACTAAATAAATTTCAGATATAAATCGTTTGTATTGCACTCAACAACAAAAAAAACTGACTCACGATTTAATGTTATTGATCTGGCAATAATTTATATTTATCTCTTTCTTTTACAAGGTGAGACGTCGTCTCGTCTGGTTTCGTCGATATTTGAGACGCCCTTGATCCCTTGATATACTTTAGAGGTTACAAAAGATATAATACGATCAGATAACGAAAAAAAGAAAAGAATCGTACGTGCACTTAGCGTGTAATTGTATGTGAGAGAATAGTTAATATATATATATATATATACAGTATGTCCGTCTGTTTCATTTAAACAGAATGTTTATACATTTCATTTTCGTGAAATATTGTGCAAGAGTTTGTCAATTTCATCCCGATACGCAGGGGTGGGTGTTCTTTAATCTGTAATTGAGAATCCAAAAAATTAGATATGAGCAATTCGTCTTATTTAGCACGTAAAACGAAGAGTCCGGTGAAACTAAATACACAACTTTAAGATGAGTTTATACAGTGCAAATTTGAAGTGAAAATAAGATAAAAAAATATGAAATAAAACAGCATTCTAATAAATTAGTGATAAAAACTATAGGAATCGGTGAGATTAAGTAATAACAGTGTTGGCAGTGTTGCCGGTTCTCAAGTTTAGAAGACACATCAAATATAAAAGTGAACTAACTGACTCCAAGGGGTAGGGGTTGGAATTGGTCGTTTTATTTACTACAAACAAACAAATAACGCTTGAAATGTTGGGCAACGACGACACCTCTAGAGTTAAAACAAAAGAGAATCTGAAAATGAAATTTTGGCGAAATCACGAAACTGAAAAAGATAGTAAATGAAGACAAATTATGAAAAAGCGATTGATACACAAATTATCAATAATAATAAAACAAATTCTGAAAGTATAGAAAATAAATAGAACTTGAAGAAGGTAATAAACGGATAAGACAAGGAAATGTGGCATTAAAACAGTTAATAGAAGGAACTAAACCAAGAGTGAGTAATATAGGAAAAGAAGAAAGAATATAATGTCGTGGTACAAGGATAAGAACTTGATAAAAATAACTAAAACCTATTAAAGGGAAAAAGAAAAATATTTTATACAAAATGCATTAAAGATAAACATGGACAAGAAATTTGAATGAAATAGTGCGCTACTATTAATAATTAAAAATGTGATGAAACATATGAACAAGTAAGAAATACAAAAAGTTACATAAACTACGAGGATGGTCCCAGAAGTACCTGGTCTAACATAAATGTTAGAAATATACAAACACTTATACTATTATAAAAAAGAAAGAAAAAAGTTCCATTATGAGGATGTAGCAAATATGAAATTATTAAAAAGATAGAAAGTGTTAATTAAAAGTATTTATTCATTCACGTCAGAATATATTTCGTTTTAAAAATAAGTTGAAGTTGCACCACTAATTGATCACTCGGTTTCTGGACTTGATCAAATCCGACCAAGTGATTTTATCAAAGAAATACGAAATACCAAATATAAAGAAACTGTTGTTGATTGTTTCACTGTAAATGGATGTTGTTGCACCTTTTATTGGAAATAAACTGATAAATTTTAGTTTCAAAAATTCTTATTCATATAGAACCAATATCGCCATAGTTGAATCAAGTATCGTTGAAGATTTGTAATTTGCTTTTAGCTCCATACAATTTTCCCAGCGATGTCGATAAGTTTGATACCCTTTTTATAATAAGAATCGTCGAGCTCCTCAGAATAATCATTAACTGCCGACACCACCTCTTCTCCTTCTCCTTCTTCTTCTTCCTGCTGTGTATCATCAGGCATCATTGTCTGTTTTTCTTAACATCTTTCCCTCTGCTTAGTCACCTGGGAGGTTGTCACTCCATCTTTTCCTAGGTCTTCCAAGGCTTCTTTGTCCTGCTGGTGATTTGTCCGCCTGCTTAATCGCTGGGTGGATTGAGTAGCTTAGCGATTGTGTTGCCGGACCCAAGCCCGGGGAAAGGAGGCGGGTTGGTGAAACGGGTCAGCAGCCCATCCACCGTAAAACCGAATATAGCTCATATAGCTCATAGCTTTGATCTCAAACCACAGTACAAATCCACCTTCCGTAACTCCCGGGGACAACAATCAACAATAGACTACATTGTAACCAATAGACATATACACCCCGCACAGATACAAGAAGTAAAGACATTAAACTCCGCGAATGCAGGAAGCGACCACAGTTTGCTTCTGGGCAAAATCAAAATGAAACCACCTCTTCAATGTTGGAAAATCTTTGACTACCGAGGCATTTCTTCAAGAACAATATCAGTACTGATTTGTGGATTTTCTGGCGTCGTCACCTCTTTATGTCGACCTCTGCGATGCTTGTCATCCCAGGTCGTACGGCCTCGTTTAAACTCTGCTACCCAATATTTTACTGTTGACAACGAAGGAACAGTCTCACCCAGAGTAGAATCTAGTTCAGCGTTTATATTAGTTGGGCTAACGCCTTTCAAATGAAAGAATTGTATCACATAACGATGATAAATTCACTGAAAACCTTCACTATTGATCAAACTTAAAAGTGACGCTGAATAGATTGCATATTTTCTAAAACAGTGGTATTTTGCAAGCAACTACCGTTATCTCTAAGTCAGGCCAGGTACTTCTGGGACGTTCCACGTATGATAAGAGCAAAAACGAAAGACAAATACAAGGAAAAATAAGACAAGAACAAAGTATGAAATATGAGCATTCAGAAGTTAATAATTAATGTAGATTTTCCGAACTAACAAAAAAACAAGACGATGGTCAAAGATGAGAAGGTGAGATGTCCCTTATCAAGCAACCATGCTGATATTGTTTTACATTTTTGGAGATAGTGGATGAATACAAATCCCATGATTATATCAAAACATGGTCGCCATCACTATATGGGGCCGATTAAACCGTCTTTGCCCTTTTCGGATCAGGTTCGTCCTTTGCAGTCCACTATCATTTTCATTTCATCTACAGTTATGAATTGACGCAAAAAGTTGATTCATTTTACTTAAATCGTGTCAGTGAAGCCTGGGAAATGATCATTCGATGCTTTTAGTGAGCAAATTCAATTAACCAAGACAATTTTTCAGTTAGTATATGTCAAATGAGCTCTTTTAATGTACTGATAACCTCTTTAATCTTAATACGATGGTTCTTTAGTATCTTTTCGATGATATCGCTGGTTGTCGCAATTTTTGGTTGTCCTAAACAATCGTCGTCAGTCAAGTTGATACAACCACGTTCGAATTCAGCTACCCAAACTTTTACGGTCGTGAATGATGGTACAAAGTGTCGAACTCATCTTTCATTCGCGTAGGCGTATTGCCTTTAAAAAACAAATTTTTAATGCTAGCGGTATACCTAATTTTATCCATTTTCAGAAAAATTCTCGCAAACTCCAGCTTATACAATTATAAAACTGAAACCTCTTCTTCCATGTACCTTGCTGTGTCTCCCTGACGTTTGCAAAAACTGTACGCTTCTTTGCCAAACGAAAAAGTTCACCAGCCCTTTTTAAGCCGGTCTAGCCTCGTATATCTTTGATCAATAACTTACTTTATTCCAACTTTCAAAATATTACTTCCGGCATTTTACGGTCCTCAAAATTCACCGTTGGACGTTTCGTAGTACATTTTCGTTTGTAACATGTTGTGTCCATTAAATACGAAGAATTTGTCTGTGAAGCCACCAGTTCGTTCATAGTCCTAACCTTTAGAGTCAGCGTCTCTACTCCTGAAGAAACTAAGCGTTTGAAATTTTACTGAGAATCTCTCAAAGCATGCGAAAATATATCTCCCAACTTATATTGGTAAGTTTCGACATCTTCAGATTGAGGTCGGAAACTTAAAAAAACCCTCGTATTTGAGGAAAAAGGCTATAGATCTGGTGAATAGGATGTATGGTAATCTTCACAATGCGCCGCATTCAACGTGTAGGTACCAAGTCTATGATGCGGCTCCAAATTGTTCGCGATGTCCAAATGCATTGACCCATTTTCGAAAAAAATCACGCTAGAATTTCATTCACGATCTGTTTAGTTGGAACGAATTGTTTGTAGACCACCTGGCGGCTGTTAAAAGAGCAGATGAGAATTACTTCCGATTAACTTTGATGGCGTTTCGGTCGCTTATATAGAGGTCAGGCAACGCTCTCGAAAAATCGGCGGGAGGTCTCGTAAGTCCGTACTTTTTTGAAGGTCACGTGTTGAGCCAAAGTTATTTGGAAATGTTATTTCATACAATATGGAGATGTTCACTTAGGACAATGGAAAGGCAGACGAGGATTCGTTGAGTGGCACGGTCATGTGATCTGACATCATTTGATTTCTTCCTGTGGGGTTTTCTCAAAGACCGCGTTTTTGCACTAGGACCACGTACCCTTCCCTACCTCCGAACTGCAATTGAAGCAGAATTTGAAACACTGACAGTTACCCTTTTTCGAATCCCTTTAAATAAATTCATTTTAACGCTGCATTTTTTCTCTTGAATCAAATTTGTTGCCTGGTTCATAACGACTTCTGTATCAAAAAAAGCACTTTTTTGTATACATATTCTAGTGATTTTTGTGATAGTTTTTGAATATTTCCTTTCTATTAAATGAAAATCAACCTTTTCAACTAAAAATCTTTCAAACGTATGCTAGAATTAATTAACGCAGACTTTCCTTTTGAATGGAATATGAATCCATATTACATCAGATTAGGCGTATTGTTCCCAAAGGAATTTACAAAGGGTGGTCCAACCAAAATACACGATGTTAATTGTGAATAAAACAAAAAGTTTTCAGAGAATTATCTTAATATTTTCTATAATGATAGAAGGATCTATGATAATTATGTGTGAAACAAAATATCGGCCAAATGCTTGCCACGATTTCAGTGGCATACTTCTATACGATGGTCCATACAATGACTCTAAGACATAATTGAGGTTCAATGTCGTTAATGCACCGAATTATCTCATCCTTTATCTCTTGAATTGTTCTTGGCTTATTGACGTACACTTTTTCTTTCAAATATCCCCAAAAAAATAAATCCAACGGTGTCAAATCACATAATCGTGGCGGCCAATTAACATCGCCACGACGTGAGATCACACGACCATTGAATTTCTCGCGCAAAAGAGCCATTCTTTCGTTGGCTGTGTGGCAAGTGGCACCATCCTGTTGTAACCACATATCGTCCAGGTCCATATCCTTAGTTTCTGGCCACAAGAAGTCGGTTATTATCTTGCCATGGCGAACACCATTCACGGTAACTGCTTGGCCGACCTCATTTTCGAAGAAGTACAGCCCGGTGACGCCGCCAGCCCATAAACCGCACCAAACAATCACTCGTGGATTCTCATTTTCCCAAATGCAGCAATTCTGCTTGTTAACGAGTCCTCTGAGGTGAAAGTGTACCTCGTCGCTGAAGATGATTTTCTTTGTAAAGTCACCATTCACTTATGTCTGTTCAACCAACCATTCAGCGTATTGACGACGCTTGAAATGGTCAGCAGTCTTCAGCTTTTGAGTCAATTGAACCTTGTAAGCGTGTTAATTCAAATCTTTATTCGAAATTCGCGTCAGTGATGTTCGTGAGATGTTTAATTGTTGGGCACGACGACGAGTCGAGGTTGACGGCTCTTCTGCCACATTATCGCGAACAACAGCAATGTTTCCCACAGAAAGAACGGGGCGAGCATGCACAGGTGTTTTCACATTTCCTACAGACCCGGTTTGCTGAAACTTGCGCACAATTTTTCCGATTGTGGACACATTTGGTCGATTATGCTGACCAAAAAAATCACGAAGCGCACGAAATGCATTTTGATTTGAACGCCCATTTTCGTAAAAGGCTTCAACAATCTTAACGCGCTGCTCAATTGTGTACCTCTCCATGGTTGAATTTGTCAAACACTGAAACAAAGAAATGTTTAATTAAGTTGGACAAAAAACTTGACGTTAAGGTGCGACTCACAATTAACATCGTGCATTATAGTTGGACCACCTTTTAATATCTTTGGTCGGTTTTCCATCAGTAGACGTTACATAATTTTTTTTATCACAAACAAACAAATACATAAAATTTTAACGTCGTGAAATAAATCTTTTACGATCCGTTTCTAATTCAAATAATGGGATCATCCGAATGTTTATAGCAATGACAACACCGTTCTTTTTTAATGTCGTTTGTTTTATTGCCATTTATAAACAATAGCTGGATACCTCCTTTGAGGTTAATTCACTTTGTTAACCACGATTAGTTCTACTCGAAAGATTTCACTTATTCCGATGCGAAATTACGAAGTGACGTAATACGAGGGGACAAATTACTGCGTAAATCGTCTGTATCCCTCATTTCATTCCAAGAAATTCAACAAATATAAACCGTGACCGCTTTATTATCGATATTGTTTATGTGTTTGGCTGCAATAATTACACTGGCCGACAGATTTTTCGTAACACACTCGAGACCTTTATTTTCAAAATGGATGTACCCGTCCAATAATAGAAAAAATATTAAATAAGCCCTAACACGTACCACTTTTCAATAGGTTAATTATCCCTGTTTACATTAGCAGGTAGGTTATTTTATAAAGGGGCGGTTAATATCGGTAAATTTTATGGCCGAAAAAATACCTGAACTGTATTATTCAGAATAATAAACATCAAAAATTAGTATTCTGTTGAGTTTCATACTAAGTAGTTATCTGTTCAAGGTGCAAAAAGTGATTATAAAGACGAAAATGTCGACTCAAACGCGCCGCAATTGCAAAACTTCTCCTCACAAATTTTGCTATATTTGTGGAGAATTTATGGTGAAATCGCAAGCCAGGCTATTTTCCGAAAATGTGAAAAAAGCCTATTTCAAATATTTTGGTACTTTATATGAAGACCAAGACAAGCAGTGGGCCCCTCACGCGTGCTGTGTTTGTTGTAGCGTGTCATTTGGTGCAGTCGATGATTGGGAAGCGAAAAAACATGCTTTTTGCAATTGCAATGGTATGGCGGGAGCCTACTAACCATTTTTACGACTGCTATTTTTGTCTAACAACAAAGGCTGAAGGTTATTCTAAGAAAGGAAAGCACAAGATCGAGTATCCAAATTTGCCGTCTGCTATACCTGTTTCCCATAACGAAGATTTACCAGTACCGATTGCGCCTTTAGATCCGCAAAATATTGTTTCAGAAGATACTGGAGACAACGTATCATCAGGAAGCTCCTAAGAACAATCCACGGACCCTATTTTTACTCCAAGTACCAGTTCCGGCGAGCCACATTTGATTGTTCAAAGTGAGTTGAATGATTTGGGGTTATCAAAGCAACATTCTGAACTTCTTGCTCATTGCCCGTCTTAAGGTATGGAACTTGTTAGCCAAAGAGATAAAAATTACGACCTCTAGAAAAAGAAAAGCTGCATTTTCTGAATTCTACAGTATGGAAAATTCGTTGTGTGCGTGTACGGATATTGAGGGTCTAATAAAGGAACTTGATATTGAGCATAATCCCAGTGAGTGGCGTCTATTTATTGACTCGTCTAAATATAGTTTGAAAGCAGTGTTATTACACAATGGAAATTTAAAACCGTCTAAACAAGTTGTTCATTCTGTAAAGATGAAAGAAACTTATGAAAATATTCGGTTGCTTTTAGACAAAATTAACTACAAGTATAAGTGGCAGATTTGTGGAGACCTGAAGGTGATTGGAATTTTAATGGTAGGGTTTACGGAACATTGCTGTTTTCTTTGTCTATAGGACAGTCGGGCAGTAGATCAAGTGAGTTTCAACCGAGATCTCAAAATGTTAAGTTTATACCTCTTGTAGATCCCAAAAATGTCCTTCCGCCTCCACTTCACATTAAACTTGGATTGAGAAAAAACTTTGTAAAGGCTATCGATAAAGAGGGAGATGGATTCAAATACCTTAGAAAAGTCATACCCCAGTTGAGTGATGTCGAATTAAAGGAAAGTATTTTTATTGGGCCACAAATTGAAGGACGCTGACAATTTTGCAAAATAGCTCACAAAACAGAAACTTAGAGCATGGAAGCCATTTATTAGTGTAGTGAGTGGATTTTTGGACAACAATATGGATTCAAACTACCAACAGTTAGTTGATGAACTTCTAGACACCTAGACACCTACAAATCCCTTGGTGCTCGAATATCATTGAAAATTCATTTCCTCCATTCCCTTCTGACATTTTTTCCCGAAAATTTGGGAACTGTCAGTGATGAGCAGGGTGAAAGATTCCACCAAGATATTAGAACAATGGAAATTCGGTATCAAGGACGATGGGACGGCCATGATGGGTGATTACTGTTGGTTTTTAAAAAGAGAAAGTGCAACCACTCATAAGAGGAAAAAGTAGAGCTAATTCATATTTAAAATGATTTTTTTCTTAAAGTTTTTGTTTTTAATAGATGTGAGGTTTGTTTAACAGATGTAAACTATAAATATTGTCAATATATACGATTTAAAAAACGTGAAATTCTTTTTTTAATAAATATTAAATTTTTTGTCGACCAGTGTTATTAGTTTATCTCGTTAGATTCGCGACTATAAATAAACACCAAAATATTATTTTTCATCCTTCGGTGACCAATTGTTGTACTAAAGTTTGAGATTTAAAACAAAACGCTTATGTTAACTTTTTGTTTTAAAATCTCCTTTGGAATGAAAACAAGTGAAAATTTCGTTCGATATAGTATTCGAACCTCCGATCTTCGTGTTAAAATTAAACATTTCGAAAACCTTACCAACTACACCGTTATGGCTCGATACAAGTTTCAACGAGATGTAGGTATATAAACAGCGAAGCCATTATACGAGGATGGTATCAATTAAATAAATAATTTTTAAATATATATATATATATATATATATATATATATATATATATATATATATATATAAGCTTTAAACAATGAAGAATGAATAAGTTACGCTTGTTTCACAATATTACTATTATTTTTCATTCATTATTTTTAACTTTTTATTTTTGAATGCTTTAAAAGCGTGTTTTTTAGTTTTTCCAAACTATATTTTTATTTTTTAAGTAATATAATTCATACAAAACCATGTTCTTGAGCTATGTACCTTAAATATTTCATAATTTTCTTCAGTTTTCTAATTTGAAACATACGTCATCAGTTCAAGGCTGTCCTTCTAAATATTGAATAAGTATATTAACTGCTACTTTTGTTTCCCGAAGATTTATTTCGATGACACAATTATTCTCATCGTCATTACTATTTTTGTCAGAACATTGTCTGGTTGTCTATATAATCGTAATCTATAAAGGAGCGTCCACATTATGCCGAAACAGGCCGTTCGACCCAGTCGAGCGGCATGTTTGGTTCGGCCCATTCGGGTCGGCACGACATCCATATTGACTGTGCAGTATAGACGTCCCGAATTGTTGCCGAACCGCGCAGTTGTGAAAAATCATTTGAGCGTTGAGCGTGATTCGTGCAAAACAATGATCAGCGATGATGATGCGATTCTGGATGCAGCTGCTTATATTCTTCGTGGTTTATTCTTGTCCGCAAGAAACATCATTGCTCGGTAAGCAAACCATTTGCTCACGTAGGGCCCCTCAGTGCCATTTCCAGTCTTCTTGCTTTCTGTTTCTTTTTTCCTGTCCCTCAAGAAATGACTTTGCAAATTTTTTATTTTGTGCTCAATTTCTTGCTTCTCCACGCCAAATAAAAAGGCGATTTCAATGAGGCCATCATGTCTCCTGTTTTTATTTTTATAATTGGGATTAGACCTGTCCGACAATGACGGGCGGACAAAACTTAATATTGATCTGCGATCACGAACCAAACTCTGAAAAACTCAAGAATGGACAATACCATGAGGAAACGTTGAGTTTTGGTCAACAGAAGCCGATCAGCACACTGCAAAATTTGTGCTGATTCAGTTCGGCTTTCTTTGATCCGTACCGACCTAATTCGGTTTGGAGTCGGCACCATTCGGTTCTGCTTTCGGCACAGCTGGCAGGCCGAAAGACGAGTCCACACTAATTCGGCTTTTCCATCCAGCCTGTGCCGAATCGTGCCGATCGACATAATGTGGACGCTCCTTAATATGGTATACTTTTTATTTGAGATCACATTCCAACTATTTCTGTTTCTATTTTATTTTCGTTGTGAATATCTTTCAAACCTTTGAGTACGTGGTTGTTATTTTCTCGATCGAAAACGCACTTTAGTATACTTAAGGTGCATTCCACTAAGCATTCACGGCGTCTGAAATACTTAACCAATTACGACGCCTTCTATCTAAGTGTTGTGGAGCTCCATCGTGCATAAAAAATAGAGATATACCATTTAAATTTCCAAGTAGAATGTGATAACTTATTAATTTGTTACCTAAAATTGCTGCCCAAACTTTAACACTCAATGAGTGTTGGTAATCTTTAAATGAGTGTTGGTAATGTGATACCCTTTTGACATGTGGATTCTCATCACACCTGTAGTGTGCATTATGGAAAAAGTGAATTGAGAGCTGTCCTTTCTTTCAATGTTTGAGAAAAATCCTAGATCGTCTGGCAAAAGCTCTTGGATTTGTCTGTAATGATAAGGATGTAGCTGTTGCTATTAAAGTATCCTCCAAGTACTTGAAGAAGACGTATTTGTTTGTCTTGCCACATTTTCAAATAATCTATGGTTAAAAAATGCGATAAAATACTTTGATAAAGTCCATAAGGGACAATTGTGATGAAATTACGTCTCTGTTCTATTATAATATGTACCCTCCGTTGTAATAAACCAATTATGAATTCCGAAATTAATCAAGATGGAGGAAAATCAAAAAGCGAGAAGAATTGGACCCCGAGACCGTGGCCGTGAGCCATGTGAATATAAAACAAATGTGAATAAACGGAAGTAGTTGTATTCTCGAAGGGGTTCGGCCCTTCCAGAACCTTTTCCTCTCGTCTTTTTCTTTGTTTGTATGTTAATTACTTGACCTATTTAAGTACTTGAAAGGATTTAAAACTCGGATTAGATCATAAATAATGGGGTTTGTTAGTTTGATATTTATTCAGAATATCGTTTTATTTCATCTGTATTGACAAAAAAAAAATCAAAAGAAATGTTATTTTTGATTTTTTATCTCTCATGCATTTTTCATTTTCAATCGTATTGCCAATACTAATCATCATCAAAATTTCAATTCTCCCACGTTAATTTAACATTTTAATAAAACAGATTTCTGAATACGGATATGTACGAGGTATGGTTGAAAAATTCGTACCGTTTCAATAAATGAATAGAACATAGAAATAGAAAAGATAGAGCATGCGTATAAGTCGCTAGTAGGCCCATGCGAGTGAAGCCTGAATTTGGTAAGGGGTATCAGCGACATCCTACTATTCGTACTAACAAAAATATAAAATCGTAACCACAACACAAATTTCATTATCATTTAATGTCTTTTACAAAATTTCATCTGTACGAATACTTGATCAAGACTAATACTTCAGGTGCTTGTTCTTTCGGGATTGTAGATGGATCTAACATAATTTTCCCTTTGACCACAAACACTCTTTTCTGAGACCCCAAAACCTCAAACTTTGAGTCATCACTCCATAAAACTCTCCCACTCTTCATGCGCCCAATTTAGTACCTGCAACCCTTTAATTTTATTTTGATGTCTTAAAAAGTTTGTTCATTGCCACCCTTCCAAAATGGTCAACTTGTCACAATCTCTATCTATCTTTGCGCCCGTGAGTCGTCGATCATATTTAATGACCAATACACGTTGCAGTCGAGGTATTTTTCATTCGGCGGAAATGGTACGGTTACTTTTGCTTAGACTATGAAGACTTGCGATGAATGAACGACTTTCAACCGATAGTTCTTTGGTTTTATTCATTTTAAAACTTACAAGTCTGAATTTGCGAGAACGAAAACTATGCGTATACGAACTTTACAAAAAGATGTCTTGCTCCACAAAGTATAAATCTCAGCACGTTTTTGCGTCTCACAAGGTTAACTGGGACTAAACTACAATCATAGACAACAAAGAAATAATTCACAGTTAAAGAACAATAAATAAATTAGCCGGTATTTGCAAGTTTTAACTTGTCACACTCACCGAAAACATGCGCTCGTTTCAAGTAAAAACATAACGGACACTATTATTTTCGGTTTGTAAAACACCGTTTCGACCTTCCATTGACAATATGAAAGAGAAATTTGTGTACGACGATGGTCCCAGGAGTACCTGGCCCTATACTTTTACCAGCGATGTTCAATATATAATCCGAGGCGAATAGGTTGCAAAAGGTAGCAATTCAAACTTTAATTTATTCATTTTGGCCATTGCCTTAACGGATATGAGAGCTGGTGTCTTGTCTTAATGAAACAACACTTTTTTCTTAACCAAACGATGCCTTTTCTGCTTCATTTCTTCGCTCAAACGTTGCAATCAGTACGCATAATACTCGCCGTTGATAGTTTTTTCTTCTTCAAGAAATTTACCCCACGCGCAACCCAAGAAACCGACGCTATGACCTTGTCTACAGATGAAACCGTCTTTGCCTTCTTCTGAGCCGGTTCTCTCTTGCAAGTCCTTTGTTTTGATTGTTCTTTCTCGCTGGAAACATCTTCATGACGCTGTTTTTGAGTCTACTGGTCGCGCACTTTCAGTCGACGATCATCCAGTACCGCTTTGTGGATTTACTTTACAACATTTCTGGAGTATTTCACTGAAAACGTTCACTATTGATGGCTACCAAACAAACATTAAACAACGTGGCGTCTTCAAACTTGAAACATACGCTGAATAGATTATGTATTTTTCAAGCAACTACCGCCATCTCTAGGTCAGGACAGATACTTCTGGGACCATACTCGTATTATTTTGAAGTAGTGCAGATCGAGAAAAAGATGGAAAGAAACAGTTTTGAAAAAAAAACAGACCAGAAAGTGGAGAAGTCTGCTAATAGACAGAGTAAAATATAGTTATTTTCTCACTTGAATCCATGTTACTTGTTGTTGGAATGAGCTAAAACTATTGACTGGTAGTATACATTTACAATACGGGAATATTTATTACAATTCATCTGGTTATTCAAAGGCTAAACGAAATAGTATGAAACATTTTAAACGCTTAATATCGTATTACTGAAGAAGAAAATTTCATACGTTTCTTATTTCGAGTTGAAATAACACACAATGGGCAATAAAAGTTGAAATAAAAAAGATGTGTTCCCAAGCGACAACGTACCAAATCAATTACCAAGCGAGATATGCATCTTGAAACTGAAGATGGTAGTCAATATAAATATGTATATACAATACGAGATGATGAAACGCCTTATAAGGGTCCGACGTTGCTGCCGAGAAGGATATTTGATACATTTGAACGTTAAAACCACTGCGAAATTGAATGTGAAGTATTCCGATAATGTTGTACCCAGAAGAAAACGGAATTTCCGTAAAAAAAAGATTTTTTTCTTTCTCAATAAATCATCAATATTAACATTGATTTTGATCAAATATACAGTGAATAGATAGTGTCTGACTACTGACTTCTGAAATACAATACCTTAGTTCGCAATTACTTAAATTACATTTTTTATGGAAAAAATAATAATTCTAAAAACTATTTCTTAAACTAAGATAAGTAAACTTCTCTCACTTGAACAATTTGTCGCTCTTGTACACAGATCAGTACATGTGCTATATCAAAGTTTGGATAAGGCTATGGTCTTCTATAAACGCCGTCGGCCGCGTACAGCGTCACGTCGTACGCCGCGTAAAGATGCTTTATAGAAATGTACTGTTGTGGTCTATTTCACATATTGGCGTATGGACACCGTAAGCGTCATTCAAACGCTTTGCGCCGCGTTGAATCATTGCAGCGTAAACGTGGTAGAAATTTCTCGCTAAATTCGTTATAGGTCTTTTGTCGGATATTTATAAAACGAAAAACTTGTTAAGTCTGAATTATACGCAGCCATTCCAATATCTTCATCAGGTGTTCAATTAAATCTTCTTTATTCAGTCTTTTTTCCATTTCTTTAGTATATTCTCTCTTTACGTCGTTTCTTCAAAATACTTAAAATTCTCTTGTACATCGATGAAAAACTTGCAAAGTGAATCATGAGAATCAGCAACGGTGATATAATCTCACCAAAACTCGTCTTCTCCTTGTAAACAAAATTTGCCGCCTCTCGAAATCTGCCACCCTAAGCTACAGCCTACTCAGCCTAAGGCTATGGTCTTCTATAAACGCCGTCGGCCGCGTACAGCGTCACGCCGTACGCCGCGTCACGATGCTCTATAGAAATGTACTGTTGTGGTCTATTTCACATATTAGCGTATGGTAAACGTGATATTTGGCGTCAGCACAAAATGTCGAAATTCGATAAAGAAAAATAAGAATCTTTGATTGAATCAGTCCAACGTTATTGTGCATTATACAGGCTTAGGATGACGAAAATATTCAATAAATTCAATATTGTTGTCGTAATTATTATTAGAACATCCTTCTGCCTTCCTCATCATAAATAATCGGTGCCTTACTGCTCTGATTTTTCTTCGTATGCGGTCGTCTTGTACCTCCTCTTCTAATAACAAAAGCGTCGCCAAAAGGGTGGAATTATATCCATTTTATATCACACCACTACACGCTAGCACTAGTCTGTCACCTACTGTTGTGAACGAAACGTCGTCGTTCGCGTATGAGATGCATTGTCCGCTGACGCTGTGTCTGGCGTTCAGACGTCGATCGAAACGTTTACGTTCAAGTCAGACGCCGCGTATAGCATTTAATAGGAGACCGGAGCCTAGGGACCAATTTTACAACTTACGGTAAAATTGGAGATTAAATAAAAAGTTTGAATTATAGCTTAGACCACGAATAAAGAATTTTTCAATATAACGAAAATATTCCCGATATTTATTTCAAAGTTGGATTGTTTTTTAATGTTTCATTATCAAAATTGAACAAAGCTTAAAACGCCTCCTTGCCTCACTCCTCTTTAAGTTACATAACTACCTGTCGTCTTCCCGTTAACTCGTACAACATTCTCTGTTGTCTTATCTATATTCTTAACTACGTATATCAGTTGTTCACTAACTTTTCTATTCCTTATTATTTCCCATATATTTTCTCTGTTAATACTATAGAAGGATTTCTCTAAATCAACCTAATCAACTGTTGCAACATTAATCCCACTGTCTGTATCTGTTAGTTTTTCTGTTTCAAACTGAATATCCCATCTTGCGTTGATTTGTTGGTTCTAAATGCTGGCCGTGTGTCATTTATTGTATTGTCCACCTAGTGTCTTAGACTACCTTCAATTATACGTTCAAAGAGGTTGGAAGTAGTACTGAGTAGCGATATCCTTATATAATTTTTGCAATCGACATACTTTCCTGTTTTGTGGATGGGTACTATTATTGGTATTCTCTACTCATCTGTGATTGTTTATGTATTCCATGCTACCAATAATATTATGTGTAGTAATGCCATACCATTATTTTCTTAATACTTTAGCATTTCCGCCTTTATTTCATCTATTCCCGGTGCTTTACCTATTTTCACTTTTTCTATCGCCTTTATTTCTGGTCCTTACGTATTGCGCTTGTTCCTGCTGTGTCTCCGTTATCTATTTCTGACTGTTCTTTGTCTTTTTATGCTTCCATGTGTTTCTCTGTTAGTAACTCTTCGAAGTGTTTCTTCTGTCTGTCTATTATTTCGTTTTCTTCAGTTATAATTTCATAATTTGTTGTTTTAGATTGCTTATTGGATTTTTCTTCTCTTTTATGATTTGTCTCAGTATATGATTTAACATTTTTGCATCTCCATCATTTCTCCCAACTCTTCCCAAGTCTCAGCCTTAGCTTCTTTCACTAGGTTTTTCACTTTGTCTCTTTGGTTTTTCATATTTCATAATCTTCATCCTTTTTATTATTGCTGAGGTATCTTTTCCATAATCTTGTTCTTTCATTTATCTCCATTTGGTTTCTTGTTCAACTTGTTCTACATACCTCAATAGCTTATATTTCCAAGTATAGTTTTGAACGTCCTCGAAAGTTCTTGGAGATTCATTTCAAGGAACTTGTCTTCTCTAATTTCATTATTTCTTCAACTTTTCTCCCCCGGGATTGTTTCTGTATATCTGCTCTTCTCAGCTTATTGATTCTTGTATCCTATTTTCACTTTTTCTATATCCTTCATTTCTGGACACTTCAAATCAAAGGGTCCACATGTGTTTTGTCTCTCCTACTGTTTATCCTCTACTCTGAGGCAGTATTCAGCGAAGCCCTCGAGATTACAACTGTAGACATAAAAATCAATGGAAACATTATAAACAATCTTCGTTACGCAGATGGTACCGTGGTAGTGGCCAGTGGCCTACCAGAATTCCAAGCTCTTACGGACGTTATCGTAGACTATAGCGAGCAATTCGGCTTTTATATAAGTAGACTCCATGTGGAGTGTAAACATGACCCTGAGACTCCATGGAGAGTGTATGTACTGTGTATCTTCTCTTCTTAGCTTGTTAATTCTTATAGTCTTTATTCTATAAGTTTTTCCTCAATATTCGTATGTCTTTGTTTGTCTCTTTCCATCGCTGTGACTGTTGAGAAAATAATCATTTCCTATATCGTACCCTTATCTTTTATCTGTTTATGAAGCTAAACATTATAAATAATTCAATTCTGACAAAAAATGTAATATATAGATGTTTAATAAAAACGTAAAAATTTTATAAATAAATCCTTCGTGTATGTATGTAATTCTGAAACATTATTAAATAAATGTAATGATGCTGAACAGCTGAAGCAGCCTTTACGACCAAGTTTTACGGCATTGTTCGCATATTTATTGACATTCCTATTCCGTCGAGTCGTAGATTCTTTCACGGATACGTCTGATCTTATCTACAGGCTTAAAGAAAATTGACGCAATTTATTAATATATTTCCAATTATTTATACGTCGTCTATTGACTTGTCTCACTTCAGTTCATTTACTGAATATTATCGGATATTACGTTAATCAGAATACGAGCCATTTTATATTAAAGAATATTTAATTAAAGTAAATTACAATATAAAATCAACAAGAACATTTCTCGTTTATCTAATACAGGGTTTCCCAACATTTTTTATATAACAAGTACATAATTTTTAATATAAAAAAAATAAATCGTTCAATAAAGAAAAGAAATGCGTTTAAGACTCGGTCAACTAACCGGTGAAGTTTGGGTCTGATCTTGGTTTACAGCAATACTTTGATTGACTCATCTTCCGAGTCGAGTGGTGCCTCTACGAGCCACTCTTTTTGCTATTCATCATCATAATACAGATTCTTTACGAGTCGCCTCAGCTTACCTATCTTCGATTCAGAAAATATTTGCGTTATTTAGCGTCCAGGGGTCCACCTGGAACTTGCCGTTTATCGCAGGGAGGTTTACTTGATGACTCCAGAAATCCAGTTGATGTGTTGGTCTCGTCAAACGAATTTATGATATTGATTGGCTGTAATTCTTTAAAAATTTGCCTTTTTCTTCCAATTGGGCACCGAAATCTAGCATTTGAACGGCCCAAAGCAAAAGGGTTAAGTCGAGTTCATTTTCGAATTGCCCCTTGTGAGGCGTGGGCTCCGCGTTGAGAAAAACGGGTCTAATATAATTCATTTATTAACATCGCGTTCTTCGGTTTTGTTAAATACGAGGATATATTGAAAAATTCTTAGCCTACTATAGAAACAAACAAAATTTCAATGTCAAAATATTTTATTACTCAAAAAAAATGTTTTTTGTATGGCAACATAAGATTTGTGTGCAGGGGCGTTGTCCTGCAAAAACAAAACACCTTTGGATAGCTTTCCGCGTCTTTTCTCTTTATTTTTTCCCGTAGAGTGGTCAGTAATATCGAATAGTAATCTCCAGTTATTGTTCTACCCTTATCAAAAAATCAATCATGATTACTCCATGGCAATTCCAAAAAATTGAAGCAAGAACTTGTTCAGCAGATTTTTAGGCACGAAACTTCTTAGGTCTTAGAGAACAAGTCTCATCCATAGTAACTTCGTTTTCAAAATGGAACGCGATGCTTCTACCCTAGCACGCTTTGGACTAACTAGATATCAATACATCCTCGTATACACCCTTCCAAAAAAGTATCGTTTCAACCATAAAAATGGTAACATCGTTTACAAAATCAGCGTTAGTCGAATTTTATTATTGTTACTTTACTAGAAACCAAAAAAATGCCGGCAAGAGAGTTTAATTTTCGGAAAAAAATTTAAAGGAAATGCTAATTGGATCTTTCTTTTTAAATTATTGGCACAGATCGAAAGTAAACAGTAACACAGTTTGTGTTTTATTAGACATTTTGAAATTAATACCGATGAAAGAGGGTGTAGACAAAAATTTAAGTCAACAAAGGAGAAAATTGCTCTTATTGAAGATGAAATTAATCATTCGACAAGAACCGAGTAGTTGCAAGATATTAGAGACTGGAGGATATGATAGAAAGACATGTAACGGCATGACAGTTTCAACAAAAGTTAGCTGAACATCGAATTGTAAGAGTAACTTCACAAACTGTGGGAAATGTTTGAAGAAATCCTAGAATTAGAGCCAAAATAGATGACAGTACTCCTAAACTGACCAGGTACGTTGGTTAAGATTCACACGAACTGGAATATTCAAAATTGGGATAAAGTACTTTTTATATACGAGTCCAGTTTCTGTTTATGTACTTGAGATCGGAAAATACCTGTTTATAGAAGAGGTATTTCCATTGCAACACGTTTTTTCTTATATCCCTATAATAGGAAATCGCTTTATATTGATGCATGTGGACGCACTGCCCCATAGTACACCTTCAAGAGCTAAATATTACACGCAGCCTGGATTTAAACCCCATGGAAACTGTGCAGGACAATATTTTGAGAGGGATGAGATTCATAGATTTGATACCAGGTAATTTTTAACAACTGCAAAAGGTGTTAATGACTGAATGGGTAAATTACCAAACTTATAGGCTCTGTTTTTGAAAGGCAATACGCCTACACAAATGAAAAGTTACAGAGGACTTTGCGCTATCCCCGCGTTTGCTCAATTTGGACCAAAATGGCATTCTTATAAACATTTCCTGGGACTTATTGACGCAATTTTGTTGTATTCAGAACTGTAGATAAAATCTGGATCCACCTCTACACTCCTGAAACGAAAAAACAGTCAAGACAATGGATTTCAAAGAGCGAACCTGCTATGAAAAAGGCATAGATGGTTTCTTCAGCTGAAAAAGTGATAGTGACTTCAAGAGGATAAAACAAAAACCAAAGAGTATCACGCATTATTGCTTCATGAGTTAAAAGAAGCAATTACAAACAACCGTCGCATTTGAAGAAAAAAAAAATACACCTTCTGACACTTCGGTGGTCGCTTGAGGAGAAAGTGTTGAAAAGGTTAAAGCATCATTAGATGAAGTGTATAGAACTAAAAAAAGACTATGCTGAAAAATTGAAATGATTATCAAAAATAAAAAGAGAGAGTCTTTGCAGTGAGCCCTGCAGTTTAGTCCGAGTAAATATCTAACAACTCGCTCTTTTAGCTTAAAAATTCGATCAAATTGAGTTGTACCACACGTATCCCAGAAGGGAAGGGAATTTACGAGATGCCACTCAATAGAAAAGGCTGCAATTTATTTTTATATGATAAAACTTGGGTTTTAGAAACGTTGAGACACAGAATATTAGAATCGCACCATGATTTAAAGGTGATTAAGTCCCAAGATATGGTCCTATGCAGTGCCGTGTGATCAGGGTTGCTCCAAGAGAAACTAGTGTCGTCTAGGGGTCTAGTACTGAGCCTTTGGGCATTCCACATTCTATTGGTTTGCAAGATGACATCATTGTATCAACCCTTACAAGTTGACTTCTGTTAGGAAGGTTTGACTTAAACCATGCAAGAACTGTTCCCGTGGAATGGTAGGACCGCAATTTGTTAGTTAAAATATCATGGTTAACACAATCGAAATCCTTAGAAAAATCACAAAAAGTTGTTGCAGTTGATTGATGGCTGTTTAAGCTTCATAGCATAGAAATTTGAATTATCATTTTATCGCACTAAATAATTCTATTAGAATTTACACTGGTAAATTGGAAGTCAAGTTGGTTGTTCTTTAAAGAAAATTCTCAATACCCCATATAAAATTACTACCATATAATTGCTGTAATAAATAAATGCAAACTAGTCTAAATGCTGTCATAGTATATAAGATATAAACTGATAATTAACTTATAAAACAAGTTAATATACATTATTTTACAATTATAGTATAATTTATCGATAACTTGTTAAATTCCCATTCCTACCTTGTTGGGTTTTTTGTCACTTTCAGATTGTTGGTATCGTTTCAGTTGAAATCTGGTTAGTTTTTCATGAGGATTTGCGTTAATTAAACTCGACTGGTCCAACAAGTAGTTTCTATAATTGAACACAAGTTCAATTAATTGCTTTTAATCGCTTTTTATCCGCATTAAAACTTATGAATAATTTACGTATTGATATACGATACGTGAAAAACGACTATATACGGCGTGTAGCAATTAACCTTAAATGACATCTTTATTTTCCTAAATAGAAAATGTTTAATTTTTTAATTTAATATAAATAAAAAATTATGCAGGTTAAGTCAAGGGAACTTTACATACTTTTACTACTACTAAAAACTGTCAGCTCGTCTTCTTTATTAATCCACAGGGTGATTCGTGAAATTGGCCGCAAATTTCAATTGGCTATACAGGGTGTCCCACGACGAGTTAAAACTATCTCTATACGGCAAAATTCTAGATTCTAGATTTGGATTTTCGATTTTTTCAACTAAAATATTTTCAAAGTTGGCCCACTTCCAGATCTGCCTGAAGTCGCCTGTAACTTTGTTATTTTATATAGAACACCCTGTATATTAACGCATTTTTGAAATCTACATAAAAATTTAGTATATTTTAGTCTGAAAACGTTTTTCGAAAAATTTCTACTTTTTGAGTTATTAATTTTTATGTAAAAAATTTGACCGTTCCAGACCCTTATAAATTATTTTTTTACGAAGACACCCTTAAAGATATGAAAATCGTTTCTGTTCAGTTGCTTTTAGCAAGGTCAAACGTATTTGAATCTATGATGAAAAATTTTTCATTTTATACAGGGTGTGTAAAAAGTTTAACTTCATAAATATCAAATTTCTCCATTTTTTTTAATAGAACCAACCGGTTTTTTCTATTTTAGTGCATTCAGGGGTAAAAAATAAGCCAAATTCATGTAGAATTTCCTATACCTAAACCTTACCGGTAAATTTTTAGAGATGTAGAGCAAATTTTTTACAAAAAAATTAATAACACAAACTCATTTTTCGAAAAAAAGTTTCTAGACACAAGTATACAAAAATTTTACGTAGATAGATACAAAAATGTATTAATATACAGGGTGTTCCATTTAAATTAATAAAATTACAGTCGACTTCCGGTTCTATTTGACATATGTCATATGATTTGTAAAATTTTTCACGATGCATTATACTACTGGGTCTTTCAAGTTAACGAGTCAACGTATAAAAACATAAATTCTGAAAATTTCAAAAACCGCCATTTCTATGCCGTTTTTTGCCGCGAATTTCTAGAATTTGCGTTAATTATTTTGAAAAATAATGGGGTGACCCGCTAACTTGTGTATCAAGAATATAACTCTTCTTTTTACAATAACTAAAACTAATTTCATAGACAATTGCCGCTTCGTTTGCCGTTAAAAAAATATCAGCACCTACATCGGAGCACGTCGGCATCCGGGGCAAAGCAGGAAAAAAACCATCTCTATATATGAAGTCCGGAATTGTATAGCTCTTCCAATAGTCCGCCAGGAATATTTCGAAAAATTGTATACATACAGCATCAGCCAATAGAAACGATTCGATGTTTCTATTGGTAAACATTGCAGATGATGAATCCACATGGACTGACGGTTTTTTTTAAATGTTTAACGAATTTTATACGGGGAGTAAACATTATTTTTCATTTCTTAGTTTGGTATGAGTGCCAATTGATATTGGAAGAATTATAATCAAACGAAAATTATCTAAGTGCTTTGTTGTACTTATTATTATTATTCTAGGAGGTGGTTCGCTACATTAATAGTTAACTTATGTAAGGAAATTCAAATTGAAACCATAGATAAATGCCGTTCAAAAAAATACGAACCCCGATGTCGGGATACACTGGTGTATGAAAAGGAACGGAGAGAAGGCATTTACTTTTCGTTGTGCGGACATTTATTTGAAATATTTTTACAATACACGAAAATACTATTGGCTAGTTTTTAAAATATCGGATTACGGTGTGAAGCGGTTCAATACTGCTTCATAATCTTGAACGAAATACCCACTAGACATCACTAGTTTCATTTTATCACGTAGATAATCGTTGCTGGAGGATGTGCAAGATCCAGATTTTGAATCTAGATGAGAGTTTCTTTGGTAAATAGCTGCTTGATTTATGACATTTCGAAATTTCTTTGCCGCATAATATCTGCGCATCTGGTGATGCGCATTTGAAAATTTACCTGTCGCGAGGTACAGCCTTCGCCGAGAACGCTCGCAAGGTTTGATATTTCAAATAAGTGGCTGCACAAAAACAAAAAATCACGGCAGGAAGTGGCACAAGTTGATAAGCATGCCCAATGTCCTCGAAATAACTCTAATGCCTTCTCCCCGTTGCACCCCAGATGCCGATGTGCCCCTATGTCGGCAATGACATTTTCGGGAACGGCAAATCAAGCGGCAATTATCTACATTTGTTACAATTAATGTTTAGGGCGAACTAATATTCCAGTGAATGGGTAGCTAACATAACTATCAATGTAGCGAGCCACTCCCTGGAATATTAGCTCCCTGTAAACATTAATTGCAACAATCGTAGATAATTGCCGCTTGATTTGCCGTTCACGAAAATGTCATTGCCGACCTCGGGGCTCGTTGGTATCTGGGGTAAAACTGGGAAAAACTACAATTTATTTATTCCGAACTTCATACGTAGAAATGATTTTTTCCCGTTTTACCCCCGATGCCCACGTGCCCCGATGTCGGAATTGATATTTTCTTGAACGGCAAACCAAGCGGCAATTATCTATGCAATTAGTTTCAGTTTTTGTAAAAAGAAGGGGTGGCCCGCTATTTTGATATTCAATTTTTAAAAATACGAATACAACGGCATAAAAACCGCTGAATTTGAGCTTGTCAGAACTAATTTTTTTATAAGTTGACTCGCTAACTTGGCAACTTGGAAATTCTAGGACTGGTTTTGGAAAAATCATATTAGGAATAAATGCAGTAAGAATTTTCAAACTACATAAATAACCAATGAAACGTCATATGCGAGAAAGTTGTGGCTTTTTAGACATATCACATAATAAGGTATTAATATAAACAAGGAATAAATAATAATTACCAAACAACAAAAAACAGTAACTAATAACAATAACAAGCAACAAGTGAAGAAAAAACCTCAAATTATGTAGTTAAGATGCATTAGAAGAACTGAAAAAGAAAATAATTGCCACAGAAATAATTTAAAGTTGATTTTCGAAATGAAACTTGGCGCCTTTACAAATTTTTCAAGCCAAATTGTCACTTGCCGTCTTGAATTACGGATACTCTGGGGATCGTTCCCCCCCAAAAAAAAGAAAAACTTTGTTTTCCATAAAATTCTTATCAGTTCTACTACGAGGCATTAGATGAACAAGACAAAATTCAGTAAACCAATCAATAATTACTCAAACGAATCTGTTACCAAATTTTTTATTATTTGGATAAGGACTTCGAATCAGCGGAAAGCCATTACTATGGAATATAAATATCTTTATAATGACCCATAACATCAACCAACTTCAGAAATATGTCCAAATGAACACCTAATTTATTGTCATAAAATAACTTTATATGCCGTTAATTCTGTTAGGGGTAGTGACAACAAGGTTCCAATTAGATAACTTAATAGTTCGTTCAATCATAGAAGTATGCTAAGCATCTAGCTTAAAAGGGATAAAGAAGTATAGGACTCTATGGTACGGGGATAGAGGGAGATTGATTTTACAGTCTTATCATACTAGCGGCTTGCGAGCGGCTGCGGAGCAGAGCGAGCGCGCTACAAATGCGTCGCGAACACGCCGCGGCCGTGTCGCGAGAAAGTCGTGGACGCGTGGCAGAAATACAACGTTCTCGTCGCGTGTTTGTAGCATTAACAAAATGGATTCCGAAAAGGAAACACGACTACTTTGTGATAAAGATTAATCCAAGAAATTTCATACTAACCTACGAATGTTAAGACCTACATTTTAAGAGTTGTTGCATCTGATAAAAACTGACTTAAGACATAAAGACACACATTTAAGATTGTCAGTGATACCCAAAGCAATTAAACTTCGTTAATATCATTAATCGGTTAATTATAAGTATCAAAGTAAGTACCAGGATTTAGGAAATTAATATTCAGAAAAAAAATCGTTATAAATTGTCTCTTCAGCATTAATGTTCTCGTCATAAACACTGTCAAACTCTTCTCCCATAATCTTCATTTTGGCATCCGGAGGAATTGATTTTAAGTCTTCAACCAGAGACAACGCAAAGTTATATTCGGATTTATTTTCACCACTTTTTCTGTTATTATTCATTCTCTCGTCCTTTCTTTCAATTAACTTTGTACTTATTTTATCCTCAACATCATAACATTTTTTCTTTCTTTTCTCTGTTGTATAATCATCGCTTCTGTTTATTGTGTTCTCATCACAACGGCTTTTTTGCTCCCGTATTAGGTAACTACTTTGAATTTCACTTATAAATAACTCTGTATCAATATCGGAATCTCCCAATGATGCCATGATGATGCGAGTGAGCACCTGCGTCTCCTCACATTCATGTCTGGAGTGAGGCGTTATTCTCAGCTATTTCGTTGCGCGTTCGTAACGAATTCGCTGCGATCTCGTTGCGCGTTCGTAACGAATTCGCTGCGAGTGCGCGGCTTGATCGTTGCGCGCCCACTCCGCTTTGAAAATGCTCACAATCCTCTAGTGTGATAAAGCCCTTACTTTCCTAGACTAGTAGTAATGTCGAAATAATTGTGCTATCCTTTTCCTGATGTACAATCTAAAAATAAAATTTCTTTTCACATCTAAAAACGCTGCTATTTTCCTAATTTTAATAGATATATTAAAAGAAAATTGAATTCAAACATTGCTTATGTATTAAATCAATCAAATATTATACCGGATAGTTATTAACTCGTTTAAATATTCTTCCAATGTCAACAACTTCTTGTACATCGCCGAGTTTGAAAGTTAGTTGATTGTTTGTTCGAGAGTGAGAGGAGGACATAAACCTTAAATCAAGCAGCACAAATTTTAACAAACCGGTCGTAAATATTTTAATTATTTACGGACTTGTCTGTTTTCGTACAATAACCTTTTAATTTTTTGTTAATAATAATGTATTCCTCGCCTTTTGGCGGTTTTTATTAACAAAAGAAACAAATCTATTAAAGTTTTTTAAGAACTCAAACCACAAGAATATTTATGTGTAATTAAGTTTCTATAGAAATTTGATTCTATCACGCTATTGGATTAAATCAAGGAGTGTTTAGTTAGATAATACTTAAATCTCTTAAAAAACACAATTTTTTACGAAATCTAATATATGAGGTGCCTATAATCAAAATCCGCCTAGTCCATCTCAAGAAATATTCGGAAAAGTGGAAAAAACCGTCACAAATAGACCAAACATAAGGGGTTATTAATTTTATTACCAAAAAATCAATTATTTTTACTTTATAACAGAGACAATGTATGATCAAAATCCCCAAAATAGTTTCATGAATATTTAGAAAAATTTAAAATTAATATTCGTATTCTGATACTAAGATTGAAATTTGGCGGGATTTGCAACAGAAATAAGCTTATCCTGCAAAGGGGGTTAAGCTATAAAAGCTATACTAAGTAATTTTTAGAAAAATTGCAAAGTATCATAAAATAAAATGTAATGTTTTATAAAAAGTAAACAAAGTCTTTATTATTTATACTAGGTCACACAATATCTGTACCAATTTCTTCATCAACAATAATGTTTTCATCTTCTTAATTGTTGTGACCTTCTTCTTGTTTTTCCAAATTTCTATAAAATTTTAATGTCTCATGGTTTCTCCACCCTTGTCCAAAGAGCGTCTGCCAACGCCATCAATTTTATGGTACATCGATCGGTAATGTTATAAACAAGTTGACTGTTTTTTAGAAATTTATGAACTATTTCAGAAATAGCTGCGGCAGGGTCAGACTTTTTTCTTGCTTGTCTAGTGGTGAGATCGTCGAAACGCAACGCTTCATTTCTTGTAGGACCTGACAGTTCGAAAAATAGGACTCCCTTTGTATCCAGTGCCAAATAAAGATTATGTATCTTCTTTATTCGATTTGTAAATTGATGTAAAATCCCAAGAAATGCACACCACTCATGTCATAATAATTTCTAATATTTGCTGCACCAATTCTGTTTCTTGTTTGTTGAAGCTGTAGATTTGAAAACGTTCCAATATCTTTCATCATGTCTGAATCGAATAACAGACACCAAACATCGAGCTCTGATGTAGAATTTCCCAACTTTCTCGATGCATATTGGGTAACCCTTGGTAGCTTACGTTTCAATATATTATTTAATTCCACTCTTGGAGTTGTATATTTTCTCTGGGGGACCACATGCTGGAGGAACCACTTGAGCTAGAGTCACTCGCGTCTTCTAACTCGCTAATATTTGGTGAGAAATCTGAGTCATCTTCAGACTTCATGAGAAAGATCTGGATCAGTTTGAGTACTCGTACCTGGACGTGGAGAATCTCGTTGTGTGACCTTAGCAGCTTCACGTGTCAACCGGGCTGAAGAATTCTCTTCTCCACAGTCACAAAGGTCGTGATCCTCTTCATTCTCACTTTCCAGTGCGAGCACTCTTCGTATATCAGAAGAAAAGTTTGGTTAGGTTGTGGCTGTTACTACTAGATTGAATTTACATGGCAGCTAGAAGTGATCAGTGTTGCCAATACATATCGCGTTACGGGTTAAAAAAAAGATTTTTATTATTTAAATGCAGAATTTTTATGAAAGAAAAAACTTCTCATTTACATCTGTTATATTTTTTACTGTCCATTTCAGGGTTCAAGGGGGTTGTTCCAAGGTACATAGCCACATGTACCTTGAAACGCAATACAAATATTGTGTGACCCACTCTTAAGGCATAACTTTTTCTAAAATTACGTAAAAGGACACAAATTAAAATGACCCATTGAAATTTTTGCAATAATTATTTGAAAATTTCAAAAAGATGTTTGAAGGTACAATAGTCTCCCCTATGTTATTAATTTTATTTTGGTATTTTGATGAAACTTGCCGTATAAATAAATTATTTATGATGAATGTTCGTTATGGCAAAAATTTGATGATGTTTACACCGAAATGATCGAGATAGATCGGCATATAAGATTGTTTGGTTTTAAAAGTCGCTCGATTTTGTAAATTTTCGCTTTTTAAACGAAAACATCCCTGTTTTTACCGAAGCTCCCTACTATTGTCATTGAAATTTTGATTTCAATCCGTTAAATAATGAGCAACGCGTATAATGAAGACACTTGAACTATGTAATCCAAGCTCCCGTCTTGTCTTTTGAATAATATAATTAATAATTATTAGACGAACAGACAAACACATAACGAACGTTCGATAGAATAAATTTGAATAAATTACTGTATGATTCGCGAATTCCGAGCGACCGTAAAAAAATTTCGCCGCGAAAAAAAATCGATAAATTACCCCACATCCGTTTGACTTCTTGAGTGACTGAACGAGTGGAATGAGTTTTAAAAAATTGTTCTCTCCGATTTGCAATAATTAATTAAGGCGGGATAATACGAGAGCAATGGTCCGAATACTTGACTACTTTAAACGGTGTCGGAAAACTGCACCTAACTCAGAATAAATAATCTGTTTCTTTGAAGAAGTTTGATTTAATTATCTTCATAATTTTGATGGTTTAATATCTGTTATTTATTAAAGAAGGTTGTGAGTATTAAACATTTATGCTTTTTGACATGTTTTTAATCAATAGATGTATTATTTTTTGACTTAATAGATTCTTAAGTAACAACCATCTTAGGTTTAGTCTTCAGTACTTGTTTGTGTGTATTATCAATAATCACATTCAACATATTCCAGACATTTTTTCTTAAAACCTTCTCACAAACAAACTATTTAAATAACTACACTTTAAAAGTAAGTTTCTTAAAACTTTTCTTTTTCTAGAAACATTTATCTCAAAACTGTATAACTATATAACGCAAATTGCTATATATATTTTTTTCTTATCATTTATGAAGCAAGTATTTATGATCAAAACAGGTTTTACCGTTTTCATATAAAGGTTATGCCACTTTGAAGCACTTTTTCCGCTTCGAAAAATGCAAAGATGAATTTTTCTGGTGTTGAAAATCGATGTCCACGCACAGAAGAATCTAGTGGATAAAAGTTGTAGTGCTGCAGATCTTTCAAAAAATTAAGACCTCAATAATAAATACATTTAAATAATATTAATCTCAATTCATACAACATTTTTTATTACTTATATAAAAGAAGATGTTGAACATACGTAGTAGAAACAGCAGAGGTTTCCATAGCGTCAGTATCAATATTCATATTAATCAAATCAAAATTTCTAAAAAATCGGTAAAAATAATCGTTATGACTACTTTCCAAAGGTTCGTCTTTTTCGAATTTGTAATTTAAGAACCAAATCTAACTTTTTTAATTGCTTATATTTTATTTATATGGTTAACATCGACATATTTAGCAAAAATCTTTTGATAAAAATATCGATATACCGGGTGAATGAGTTAGAAAATCCAAAATTAAACGATTGTCCTTCCAAGAACCTTATTCCACGTTTCAACTATAAATATAACTTGTCTTGAAAATACACTATCACGGTTTTTTCTATATTATCGAAGAAAACATGCTCTTTAGCTAGCAATATTGACTCGTTCTATAAATATTCTTCTTTTATCTTCCTTTTATATTTAAATCCCAAATGTATTAATACCGATAAAGAGGTACTTCCAATAGAAAGATTTTTCTTCTTTTGCAGTTCGTTATTTTGGTTTTTGACAGTAATATAAATAAAAATTGAAATACCTAAATTTTATTGCTAAATATATTCTATTTATAATACCGTAAACAGCTGAAATAACGCTTTATCACCAAGTTTTGCTATCGCTGTAGGCTAAATTGGAATTTCTGGAACCGTTGGTGATATTCATACTGAATACACTGTTTATACCAAGACTCACAATCACACGGTCTAACGCGCGTTTCGGTAACCAAGTTATCGTCTTCGGAGACTGAAGGTAAACTAAAACCTAATAACTTGACTTACTTGTATTATACTAAATTTTTCCACCAATAAACCTTCTCCAGCGGGAAAACCTTCACATTTATTCCTTGAGAGAGCTGTAACGGATTGGCCCTTTGTCCCTATTTAAGCCACTCTTATATTTAGCAATTTCAATGCTTTGAAATGCATCCAACAATTTATCATTGGATACATTTTTCAACAATTTGATATTATTAATATTTATGTCATGATTGTGCTCTTTAAACCGGACATTAACTGATCTCTTAGTCTGCCCAATATACTTCCCGTCACAATCACAGCAGTTAATTTAATTAATGATTTTCAATTGTTGAAAAATGTATCCAATAATAAATTTGAAATCATTGAAATTGCTAGATGTAAGAGTAGCTTAAATAAGTACAAAGGGCCAATTCTCGCAAGGAGTAAATGTGAAGATTCCCGCCGAAGAGGTTTTCCCGCTGGAGAAGGTTTATTGGTGGAAAAATTTAGTATAAAACAGGTAAGTCAAGATATTAGATTTCAGTTTACCTTCAGTCTCTGAAGATGATAACTTGGTTATTGAAACGCGCGTTAGACAGTGTAATTGTGAATGTTGGTGTAATCAGTGCATTCAGTATCGATGTAGGCATAATTTATTACTCCATGAAAGCAAAATCATTGAATGACAATCATCAGATACCATATTATACATATTAATACATGCACTATGTGTGTAATCATAATGTTCCTCCTTTTATTTAAACTGTAAGCTGACTTCAATCTAAAAGTATTGCTTCGCATGTTTAATTCACTTTCTTTGTTCATACATGTTTTATAAGATGCTGTCATTTTGGTTTCCTCGGGTACATTCTGTATTTTTAGTTTTAATCGAGGTGTCCGAATGAATGGTGTTGAGAAAGTTTATTTTCCTCCTCCTTTTTTTTAACGAAACATACTTTTTATATGAATATTTTCAGCACAGTAACCATTCTCTAAAATATTTAATACAAATAAAAATGTGCTTAAATAGATATGTCAATATATTCAATCAAATTTCTAACAAATTCCTGTGCTCGTTTTTCAGCCGCTACAAGTACAATCGGGCACTTGATTGATGTGATTTTGAAATTTTTACAGAGATTTACAAATTGTTTAGAATGATAAATACTATTTATCACTAACTAACTAATTTGACTTCATCAACTCGTAAACATTTCATAATACAGTAAAATCTGAAAGGACGGAAAGACTTATTTTAATAAATATCAGTTGTTTACAAATTTTGAACAATTTGTAAATTTCTGTAGAATTTTCGAAGAAAACGTATATTTATTATTATTATTATCTCTTTCAAATTATTTTGATAAAGTCTAAAATAGGTCGAAACGTCATAGTTTTACTTTACCACTATGAAAAAAGACCTAAAATCAAGAAAAAACATCACCGAATATATAAACTGTCTAAGATTTAAGTTGTTTTTATATGCGGAAACAAGAAGTTATTGGGTGTCAAACTAAGATTGCGCGATTCCCTTCAACTTCAGTTGTTTGACAGCTTGCAATGACATGTTGAAGAATGATTCTCCTGTGACGTTTGCCCAATCTCTCTAATAATTCACACTTTGGCAAATACAGGAATGAATGTGAAATAACCACGCCCGTCAATGCGCGTTACTAGGAAATGGTAGTAGGGATTAGTACGGTCCTTCAAGCACAGGTATACTTGACACTATTGTCAGTTCTATTGTGTCTGTTAGATAGTGAAGACCACTGCGCGGGTACCTACTTTTATTGTTTTTACTGCATACCGAAATAAAATATATATTTTATCCTGAGGTACAGAATTTAGTACTTTTCTCGACATTCACTCCTGTATTTGCCAAACGCTTTTACGCGATCATTTTTCATTGGATTGAACTCTGTAACTGAGTACTGAGTACAGCGAAAACAATTTTCTTTCCGACCCAGATCACCAGTATGACTAGCATCAAGTACCTACTTTAATCCAACTGACATATTAGTCTCTAGTTTTCGCTACATCCCCTTTTTTATGTATTGGTACTAATCGATTTTCGTTCCAGTATGGATATTTACAAAAAACAAAATTACGTTCAACTAAAATAAGTTTGTACTTAAAAAAATTTGTACGGGTGCAATTGATCATCGTCCGATATATCTGTACCCGAGATTCGCGTTCGGTTGAGACAACAATGTAAGTAGTTGGCCTTGACTTTAACGAGAACGACCGTAGCACACTACGATCTCGGTAAAACATTGCGGATAATAATATAATTTCGCATAAACAAACCACATACGAATTGAAAAATGGCGGCAACTCGTTCCAGTCATTTGTGATTTTACTCATTTAGCAGTCGGATACTTGGAAATTTTTTTAACGATTGTTAAATAGAACTGACGTGTGAACATGCCTTCAATATGATCTTTTTTTTGTTACTTTATCTGATTTTTCATTGAATAGTTCATTATTATAAAACTATTCTATACTGCAAGTGTTAATTATTATAATATTTTTGATTTCAAAATTATTCTGACTGGATTGAAAATACTAAGTCATTATTGCCCTAATTTTTACCCAACAGGATTGGCATATATTTTGACCGCGGTCGTAAACCGCAAAGGTTTTGAAAGTAGCCTGAAAAGCTAAAATTAAACAATTTTCTTTCACTTAAAAATTGAGGAATCTCGTTAAAATGACAATGACCAATGCAAACAGAATAAGCGTCTTCTCTCTACAAACCTTTCTGATATTTTAATAGAAATAGTAATAAAAGTAAATAGCTTACAAACTACATAGTACATTGCAAATCCCCATGAACTAAGTTCCTAAAGACCTACTAAGTTGAAAAAACCTCTCAAGGGCACTTAAAATATAATGAGAATAAACTGGAAATATCCTGAGGGAAATATATAGCGATGTAATAATGGCAGATGTATCTGGAGAAGACGTTCAAACAGAGATAGATGATGTAAAAGAAACGTGAAATAACACAAATATTTCGAGCACAAAGAGCCAGATTGTTACAGCAGAGAATTGTCAAAATGGTGTTGGAGGGAGGTGAAGAAGATAAAAGATTAAGAGGCCGGCCAAGGAAAAAAATACTACAAGAAGTGGAAGGATATCGATGAGGTAGGATGGATTGAGTGGAGAGAAGTAACAGGACTGAAAGAAGACGAGAATAGTGGAGGAAAGTTAAACCAAGAATCTAGAAAACCTGTAAAGCTGAATTTGAAAATTTAATAATACTCTTTAACTGAATTAGGTTTCAATAAATCCTAGGCTTTAACCTTTTCAGTTCCAATGGGTAATATATGTCGCAGCCGGGTAACATTCTAAAAATGAGCCGTTTTCCAACAAGGAGTTGATAGAGTTGACTGAAAGTACGAGGTCTGGCTGTTAAATAACAAGACTGGTTACGAAAAAGGGTTTTACTATAAAAATTATGCTACATTCGAATGCTCTCATTCAATATATACTCCCTTTCCCTCGCCACACATCTTTCCATACATTTTTTCCATTGATCTAAGCAGTGCTGGAAGTCTTCTTTGGTGAGTGCCGTTTTTTGCTTTACCGCTTCCATCGACTCAAACCGGGTCCCTTTCAAAGCAGATCTGTTTCTAACCTTTCAAGGGAATCTGAGCAGACCCGTTGACGCGAGAGCTTTTGGTCAGGAGTCAGATTTTTTGGCACCAACTTCGCACAGATTTTTGTTATGTGTAATTCCTCGTGTAAAATTTTTCTTTATCGGCGTTAACAGCCTCGGCAATCATCCGGATTCTCATTCAACGATCTACACGCACAATTTGGTTGATTTTGTTTATTTTTTCCGTGACCTTGGCGCTGGTCATCTTCAATGCTCTCTTGGCCCTCACTAAAGCGATTACACCTCTCAAAAACACGTGTACGAGAAAGAGAATTGTCCCCATAGGCCTCTTGCAACAATTTATAGCACTCAGTCGGAGTTTTTTTTTCAATTTAACGAGAAATTTGAGATTGATACGTTGCTCCTGTTTTTCGTCACAAATGATTTGTGAAAAGTGCCAAAGAAATTTGAACTCCATGAAAATTTGTCGTCATCCAAAGGAAATCACAATACATCAATTCCAAATATCACTATGATAAAGTTGAATCAATGGATAGTTGTACACAACAATTTTTTTCTAGATTTCATATCCCATCCGAGGAACTTAGTATAGTTCTGGCAAATCTTAATAAGTCAACTTTCGTGATTAATTTTTCTTCTAATTGTTACCTAGAAGCTTTTTTTGTCGATCGCTGAAAAAACCAACAAAAGTTTGAAGATTTTACAATCCGAGAAAAAATATAACGAGAAAACCTATCAGTACGAAATAATCATAATACTAGTGTGTTTTTTTCATTATGTCATTAAATAAAGTGCTTGCACAACATCATCCAGATCCAGAACAAAAATCCAGATGGCTCTCACAAAATTTATCATATAAAATAAGTGCTTTAGTGTTTGCGGCACACTTTTCTTGCAGCAAGAAGTGAAAGTACTTTTCAAAGTAACAACGAAGCTATTTCTAGGTTCAAAAGAAGAAGTAACCATCAAAAATGGCTTCCCCATACGACTTGAACCCATATTTCGAAGTAGAAGCAGGTAGAAATCGAAGTACAACTCTAAGAGAAGATGTTGCCCTAAAGTGAGCAGGCACCATTCGGGAGATTGATGTCTCATTAATGAATTACCTTTTGCAACAGTTGATATATCAATAAAATTAAAAGGAATAATGCAATCTTAGTATGACAAAAGATGTCACAGTACTTTCTAATTTTCATAAAATGAAATGACTGAAGTGGAAAGAAAAGTCAAAGATGGTTACCAAGTAGATATTCCTTGCCTCAAGATAGTTGATATGGACAGATTTACTACCATGTGGTGACAACTGTGGTTAATTCTTGGATCATATGTATATATGGACGGACGATAAGTAAATTAATAGAAAAAGTTTTTTGGATTATGGTATATGGTAGACCATCATCTTCAAGATCCAGATTTATGAATATAGGGAATCATTCACCTATGAAAAAGCTCGTTGTACTAAGAAGAAGCGAGAAAAAAAACTAAAACAATTTGTGCGGCTTATAATGAACCACTATGCAAAATTATTCGCGTTATTAGAATAATAAGTACCAGTGGAACAAATACGTCTCAAGTTCCAAAAATACCCCATATATTAAAAAAAATTGAATTATCCAATATATTTCCAGTTCTTTTTTGTCCATCTGAATAGCCTAGAAAAAGTGTTACTTAAACCAAATAAACAAATTGGTAATGAAAGGATTAAATTGTGATTTTCGGAAACTGATTAGAAAAGATGGATAAAAACCTATTTGCACAATTGTTTCACATTGCATTGCCTTTATTTGATCAATAAATTCATGTTTATTCACATTTTTATTTTATTGATCAAATAAATAGCTTGAGAATTGCCTTGAGTTCATACAATCTAAATTTTGAAAAAATTGCTGCACTTACTACCCTGCAATCTATAGTGTGAATTTTCCTACTACAAGAAATGGTGGACATGATTTTGGTAATGGGTGAATGTGTCAAATATTTCCAAACAAATATATTGCAAAACAGCCTTAACTGATGAAAATGAAAGTACGGAGGATAAACGCTGTGAGACATATTTAACGTGGCACCACTGTACAGAAAATTCTTGGAAAACATTAAATTCATCCCTCTCATCATCTCATTCACCTCAATCAAATGTTACTTAAACCGTGATTTTCAAAGGAGAGTACATTATGTGAAAGGACCCAATTTAAAATCAATCATCAAAGGGACTTTTTTGATTTGGTGCTTTCTGTAGACGATTCTAATTTTCATGAAAAAAACATTTTTTTTTATATAAATCTATAATATAACCCATGTGTCGAAGTTTGTCGTAAGATTGCTACGTCATATGTGCAGGAATAAATTTAGTTACACACCTTTCTTTTCTACTTACTTTGATTAATTTTCTATTGAACACAAAACAAATATTTCACAATAAACAATGATAGCATATAATAAAGCTTTTTGATATCGAGATTGCTGTCGATCCAAATCTTGGCGTCGTTATTAACTTTAGCTCGTAAACATAATCAAAACATTTTTTTAAATTTGAATGTGCAAGTGCAACATTGAAAATACTTTCGGCAGGCGTCAATAACGAAGCACACTAATAATTTTGCACAATAAAGTTGTGTGCAACTGCAAACTTATTACACCATATTTTACTGTGGCATTAAAAATAATGGCGAATTCGCCAGTTCTTTGGCTAAACTACCTCGATTCCAGTGATATTATAATCGATTTAAGAATACTATTTATGTTCATTACTCTATATGTATACCGCAAACGGATAAGAACTTATAAATAAGAAACTCGCGGGAAATTGTTCGTGTCACTATTATGTCTGGTGGTTTTTCTTTTTTATTGCGGCTTTGTCTGATCTGGAATCGTCGATAATGTCCCTTAAGGCGCCACATGCAAGCGCCCGTCCTCGCTGAATACTTCATAAATAATTCAAAAAGGGGTTCTACGTCATTCATCACCACTTAGGGTAACAACATAAGACATAGTGGGGTCGACTATACGACTTACACCCATTATTAAATTTGAAGTATTATTAAAATAAAAGTGCGACAAAATTCTGGAGGTTAATGCCCCCTCGACATAATGATGAATCTGTATTATAACAAAATTTTCTTTGTCCACCTTTTTTTGGAGGAAGAATGGAGTTTTTCTATCAAGTTGGAATTTCTACTAGCACTGAACCAACACCAACAATTTCACTGTTCAATAACCAAGTTATCATCTTCAGAAAACTGACAATTTACCTTTAATCTCTGAAGACGATAACTTGGTTATTGAAACGTAGTGTTCAAATTTCATACAATCACAAAATTACGAACCACAGGTGTTTTTTCAATGTTCCTATTACATTATAAAAGGGTAAAATTAGTAATTCTGGAGGTGCTTTGGCCCTCCTAGACCAGTCCAAATAAGATACGAAGACATTCTGTATATTTTGAGATACCACGAAACTAGAGAAGTTACAGCTGCAGTTTTAAATGCCATTGTCTTTGAGTAGTAAGCTCTGACTGCAGTTGAATTGCTTCTATCACTTAGTAAATAGTAGTACATTCGATTTAACACAAAGTGTATTTCGTAATAAAATTTCTACACGAGCAACTGTGCTTGGTGCTCGTGCTTAGTGATGCCCATGGTGGTAGACCTTATTCTTCTTCATTTACTGTTTGAAACATTCAGCGAGTCAGACCGATCGAAGAAGATCCAAGATACACCTACATAGCGATTGAGGAAACTTCAACAGTTAAATCAATTGCGTGAGAAACATCAGAACTGTTAAATAATAATAGACATCGTATTCTTTTTAGAATGATGGAACATACTTATCATTTTATGAAATTCCTGCCCGCCAAGAGAGCCGCGAATCGGTTCACGAAAATTGTAATGATAATGATGTACTGTAACATCTCAAAACGGGATTTTGAGTCATGGAACACGCTATAAATCAACTTATAAACCATGTACAGATCTTTTAGAAATATTCCGTATACTTAACAAGAAATTAGAATCTAATTAAAGACAATTTGAAATTATTCCATCATCAACTAAATCAAAGTAAATTAAACTTTTACCTACATTATGACATTGTAATAGATAATGCTAGTAATATAAATAATTTTATAATAAATTTGGGATCGTTAACCTACCGAGAAATGAATCCAAGTTTAATGAGTTTTTGTATTGAAATTTTCGAATAATCTTTTTCTCAAATAATAATTGTTTATCCTTCCGGTTATCCTTACAAGATTTCCTTGTTTAATAATGATAAAAATATTAAAAAAAAATTATAATACAGAGTATTTCAAAAAGAGGTGATCCCGTCTCTAGGATAGATAAAAAACTGAAAAATATTTGGGGCCTGCTCAGTAATAAATTTTCGAAACGCCATCCGTATTCAAAATAAATTATACACATTTTTCAGGATTTTGCCAGAGCTACTGGCAATATTGTATTTAAATTTTATGTTTTAGAAGCTGATACATCCAATGAATTTGTTTTTATGACTTACTTTCGTAGAGGGCGCTAGTTACATGGTTCGTACCAAATAGTATTGAACATAACTTGTTCAATATTCGATTTATTAAGCAAAATATCAAGTGAACATCATTTAATTTTACACCAAAAAGGTACTCGATACTGTGTACTGTTTTCGGAATAATTTGATTTGAAAATTATGAAGTAATAACCGATGCTGGTATAAAGTATTGATAAAGTTGGACAGTGTTGCCACAATTTAAAAGCTGAATGTAAAAATTGAACTAGAAAATGTACTAGATTGTTCCAACTTCAAACAAATTTAATAAAATTATAGAAAGATGTATAAACATAAGTTTATATTAATTTTTTTTCCGAAAATGTTATAGACTGAGTCAATTATTATTTTAAGGATGAAAAATTTATATAAAGTTTTCCGATAAAATTAGCAATGCAGTACAAAAATCTCACGATCTAAATGTAAATCAACTTGGCTCTGTTTTCTAATTATTGTTACAATCTAGTACAATTTCTAGCTTATTTTATCAAACGAAAATATAAAATAACTTTATATTTGCGAACGCAGGGAAATTGAATCAGAAAAAAGGAAAAATACACTAGCGTATAAAATACACTAAAATGTACTAAAATTGTACTAGCTCTGGCAACACTGAAGTTGGAGGCCTTAGTATGAAACAAACATCAATTTGATGATCATGTATTGCGATTCTGGTACTCAAACTATTCCATACCAATGCCCCTGATAGCGTAGTACCCATAAACATTTAACTTTGAATTTTACATGGCAATAGCATTTTATCTGAGTTTACCATGGATAACTGTCATTCATTAATAGTTATGACGTTGAGTCAATAATAATTACATTTCTGAAACCTTGTTATTTGTTAAATTAGATATTGTTAATCAAAAATAAAACTCTAGTGAAGAAAACTTACCAAGTAAAAATACATTTAGAGCCATTGAACGACGTTGTCGAGAAACTGGGAATGTGAGACCTAAAAAAAAACTGGTAGGCCAAGAACAACAAGAATGTGGCAAGACAAACAAATACGTCTTCTTCAAGTACTTGGAGAAGTAGTAGTAGAGAACGAAAAACACATTTAAACTATCTATAGGCACTAATCATCGCTAGAAGAAATCGATACTATAGAACAGCCATAATTACAGGCTCCATCAGCTCAATAAAAACCATTCAACAACTTTTTCCCAAACACCCTATTAAAAGGTATCCTTATTAAAACAAAATTGCACCTTATCCACCAATCCAAGGCTTCTTCTTCTTACTTCTTGTATGGTAGGTTTAAAACCTCTTTCTTCTTCATTTTCAGCCTCCTGTATCCATATTGTCACAACAATACTTCCCTGCCTGTTAACGATTCATCCGTTTTCGTTTTAGTACCCAGTCAATTACATTTTCTACCTTGCACGTATTTCTTATGTTTTCACTTCTATTTTGGGTCATAACAGCCAAAGATTAAGATTTTTTATATATTTTTCGTGATAAATTGTCTTGATTTTATATCTCCTTTTTATGAAAATCAGCTCAAAATACCATGTAAAAATTGACGTTTCCACCTAATTCGGTTTTTATTAAAATATTTTGATAATATTCCAGGTATTTGTTATTATTACTGTTACATTCTTTTTCGGCCACACCCTTCATTTCAATTGAAAGAACATAATATAAAACCAAATGTATATTATTTAAAAATAGACAAATACTATAAGGAGAATTAATGTTTTTAACATCCGTAAAAGGACGTAAAATGATTTACGAAAACAATTATTTTCCGTCACATAAACTCAATGCAATAATTTCACATAATTGGTTAGAACTAAACGTGTTGCTGCAATTTAAACAGGCTATTTAAAATATTCCACATCAACTCGATAGTACTGAAATATACAATACATCGAATTAAAACTTTATATGTTTCAAATTGTAATAACGATAATCATGTTCTGGTACGAATTTTGAACAAACTTACTTCCACTCAAAATTGCAGTACTGAAACGATTTGTATGCTGTAAAAATTTCACTATCAACAAATTCTATTTTAATACTGCACAGACCCACTTCCTTTCCTCTGATAGGTGGTTTGTTCTAGCCCTCCTTACTACTCCCATCGGCTTATTGGAAGTTTGTGGTTATCCTCTACTTCCCTTTCTCCATTTTACTCCTTTTTATTTGGTGTTCTAACGTTCTCATGGGTTGTGGCTTTTTGCAGCCTTCAAGGCCACTTGATTCAATATTTTGTGCCCGGTATAACAATGATAATAAAACTAAGTAAATAACGACTTGTGAAAAAGTGGTCACTGTCAATAAATATCTACAGTTGCCTTGGTATTGGAGCCTGATGGATAGGTTGGTTGTTAAGCTAAAAGTAACTCGATTTCTCCCTAGAATTGCAACATGCACGCAATAAAAATGGCACCAAACCGATGGTGTTGCAAGTGCAAGATCTTCCATGAAACAATCAGCTGAACTTATGTCATGAGGCCTTTAGATAGAGCAAATTCTTAATCGGATTATTACGATTGAAGCAAGACGAATGAATAGGTGATTTTCTCACCTTCATATTCTTTGCTCTTCATAATCGGTCCTGGTCCAGTTTTTTTCTCGGTTCTGGATGCCTGACTGGTGTAATCCTTAATAATTTGTATATTACACACTTGACAAAATTCGTCCTTCCAGAATGTATTATGTATTTTTGAGGCAAGAACTTCTGCTCCTCTGATGGGGTTGTCAGTCATCCTCTACTTTTCTTTATATACTCCACACTTTTTTATTTGACGTTTTAACGTTTTCATTAAATGCGGCTTTTGCAGCCTTTGGAACGGGCAGCTTCTCCGCCGGCTTATTAGGATTAAAACAATAAAACTCGCTAAATCTGTCCTTATTCAAGATTTGAATTATCTATGAATCAGCAGACCCTCTACTAGGTGATTAGGTACTTCATTATTTCTTCTTATCTTTGTTGACTCTTCACTGTTTGAGCTGGTCCAGTCTTTTCTTCGACTTTGGATGCATAATCCGTCAGCCTCCCCTATTGCATATTGAAATAGGTCGTCGACTCTTCGAATATTCTTTTGCCGATCCAACTCTGTGTAGATCTGATAAGTCATAATGGTTCTTCAATAACGAGTATCCGGTGGCAGAATTAGGATTTGAATTTCGAATTAAACGGAAGGGCGGAAAAGGGGTAGCGTTGGTATCGTCATTAGTGCTTGATATTTAGTTGCGATGTCGCAGTGGGCGGGTGAACAACGTGCGTTTGCAATCGAAGCGTATTTCAAAGCCAATGATTGCTCGTCGATGATTTTATTCACGTTACAATATTCGACGGTTACGTAATGTCCAAAGTGAAGATTTGATTCTATCATGGGTGCGAGGGTTCCGAGCAACAAGTTCAGCAGAACACAACCCACGACCGGTACCCAGCAGGACGTCGAGAACGAATGAGTTTGCGCGTCAGTTTGTTCGCAAGAGAGCGGCTACCCTGGGACTTCCCAAAACTGTAGTGCACAAAATATTGAAGGAGGATGTTAAATTTCATCCATTTAAAATTGAAATTGTGCAAGCGCTTAAGCCTAATGATCAGAATATGCGTAAAAAATTCTGTGAGACAATCTTGGAGCGATTTCGCACAGTGAACACTATATTTTGGTGTGATGAAGCCCATTTACATTTGAATGGAAGTGTAAACAAGCAAAATAGTCGTTATTGATCCCATAAAAAACAAACCCCCCGCTTAAAACATCAACAGCCACTTCATAGTACCAAAGTGACGGTTTGGTGTGCGTTGTCAAGCAGGGGAATAATAATTGGACCCTATTTTTTTGAAAATCGTCAAGTGCAAGCAATTCCCGTAGACGGTGTTGCTTATAGGCGATTGATTTACAACTATCTATTTCCAACATTGAAAGAACATTCTGCCTTCACTTCACAGACATGATTTCAGCAAGATAAAGCCACGCCAGACAATGCTAGAAAACCATCGACCTGCTTCATGATTTCTTCCCTAGCAAATTGATAAACCGTTTTGGTGACATCCCTTGGCCACTCAGGTCCCCGGATCTTACGCCCATGGACAGTGACAAGAAATACAGAAGCCAGGTTCCAAGAATGTGTCAGAAGTAGCGGCCAACATTTGGACGATGTAATTTTTAAAAAATGAAACCCGCATTCGTCTACCTCATATTGATTAAAACTAGATTCTCATATGTTCTGTAGTTTTTTTTTGTTATATAGATTTTAAATCCTAGTGTTGCCACCGGACACCATGTACTAACTTCAACCAAGTATTCAGGTGGACTTTGAGTTTGTTTTGAGGACTTTTGGCAATTTATATTGTAATTACGATAAAAATAGCCCTGTTGAGGTAAAGCCTAGTAATTATTTTCAAAGATCGTCTTTGGATGAGTTCTCTTAACTTCCTCATCTTGTCTACTAGGTAGTCGAAGTGGTCTTTGGTTAGGTTTGGTCCAGGGTAACTCCCAAATATCTGATCTTAGCAATTTCTTATCCCGCTATGTCAACGTTGTCTTCTAGTGTTTTTTTTTGTTTAAAAAAAAGGTTGGGGTATTATCTGAGTTAATGCAGATTTTCAACGTTATAATTCAGGTCATGAGTTTCTGCAATTACCGGTTAAAACAGGTTTTTTTATTGTATATTCATTGAAAAGACGTATAAACATGTTTTCAGTGCTCCACTCCATGTTAAATTTGTAAATTTCTCACTATCATAATATATTTACTCACCAACTAGAGAATTTTTAAAATAAAATGTATTGAATACTTTCAAGATTCAGAAAAAACGTCGTAAATGAAACTATACAATGTAGATTCAATGCACCGTAGGAAACTAGCTTAAATTTAAGTGAGAAATTGATGATTGTCTAGCACCCAAAGTGAAACAGTCTGGAAAAAAATAAAGTGACAATATATGACATAATTAAGTTGTACTGGAGGACAATCTAAATTGAAGTGAGAAGAGGATCCGAAAACACATAAAGACTGCAAACTATCTGAAACTCCTCTTCAGGTACGAGTTCGTTCAAAAAGACAAGCTAGGCTGCAAGCAACTACAAGAGGGATAGAAACGCCAGAATAATGGCAGGCGAGAAGAATTCATAATGCAGATATGAAGACCAAGCGGGGTTCAATATGATCCTTCAATTGAATATCATAATCATCCTTTGATTGTCATTGGCCCAATGAATAAAAAATGTCACTACCCATTTAGAATTTTACGATGGGCCCAGCTTAGACCCACACTTGGGCCAAGTATGTACAACTCTGGCACTAGCTTCGAAGCCGTTATTGGCCCAGACTTGATGGACCAATAACTCTGGGATGATTACAATGTCCCTCGCTTGGTTTGCAAGCCTAGACAAGGCCTGGTTACCTAGATAAACCCAAGACTGATCTGCATCCCTGAGCCAGGCTGGCTGCTTTTAAAAATAGGTTTTTAATATATTGTTAATAAAATTATAGATTTATGACAAATTTCTATTAATGGACTCTACTAATTAATGTACATAAAAATATTAGTTAAATAATTAAACATATAAAGAAATGATTTTTTATTTTTATATTTTATTTTATGCCTAAAAGAATTTTATTCGTAAAAAATTATTACTTTTAATGTCAGGATATCTATTATGGATAAGAAATTAGAACAAAACTTTATTTATTCAGAGTTCTGCCAAGCCTAGCTGACTATAGGATGGCCGAGGTCGGATTACCCAGAGTTCAGCCAAGCTTAGGTGAATATGGAATGGCCGAGATAAGATTACATAGAGTTCGGCCAAGCTTGGCTAACTATAGAATCGTCGGGGTTAAGTTACCCAGACTTGGGCCATTATCGGATTGCCAAGGCCGGGTTTCCCAGCATTGGTCCAAGCTAAGCCCCGTCTTTCAAGTCTGGGGGCTCCTACATGGGTATTGCGATGCTCTCGAATGGAAAAATGAAACTGTTGAATGTGCTGTTCCAGGGATAAAGTTTCACTTCTATTACTTGGTGAACCAGGAGAGCCTTTAAAAACGTTATTGTTAAGTGTTACAGATGAATAAAAGCAAATTTTAAGCAAAATAAGAAAGTATAACTCTTGCTTTCAAATGGCATCAAATGGAGTTGATAAAGAGATAAAAATGCCGGGTTTTTCACCAACTTTTACTGTTCAAGGACAGATATATCATGGTCTACAGAAGTCAGATCTAACTTCCCAGTCCCATGAGATGACAATTAATTTGAATGGTGAAGTTAAATATTGGAAATGTATTTGTCCGTGTAAGTAGGGGTCGAAGAGACTTCTATATCAACACGAAACTACCAAAAAGGGCCACAAGAGTTTTATTATTTTTTACCACGTTTTTATTGTTTTCGAAATGCATCTTATGGATGTGTGGTTGTTTTTCTATCAGAAAAGCTCTTTAAACGGGTATATTATTTTACTATTTAGACTAAAATATTTAGACTAACACTTTCTATTGTTTATACAAAAACAACAAAATTTGTTGGTATTCTGGCTTTGTTGTTCACATCTGTTGAAGTTTGAAAGAAAATTAACAGATGTCGCTCACTTCGTAATTGTCGCGAATAAATCTATTTGAATTTTTGAGATTAGGTGTCATTTTTTGGTTAGATGCTATTCATCATGATTCCAATTATTCCCACTGAACTTTCATTGCAATTCAAAATATATTAAAGCACAAGGGTAGATATTACAGGTATCGGGAATGCGTCCCCGAGTCTCTCATCGTTAATTATAGGTAGCCTGTTTGCCTGTGTGTCTAATATCCGGAATTTACACATATTTGCACTTAATGGAAAAATTTATAGTCTACAAAAATGTCTTGGATGCATTTATATCTTTTGAAATTGTTAAAATTCAATATTATTTATTTTTGTTAAAGAGAAATATGTTTTAACGTTTGTTGTTATATATTTTAATAAAGTTTTAAGTTTTTGAAACTTCATGGTATGTTGTAATTTTTGAAAATTGATAATCCCAGTTAAGCAATAATATATAGTTATCATATTGATTGATTTATCTCTATTGTAATGATCTCTGATACTATAATGGCTTCAATGCCAGAGAAGCCGCGGGTAAAAGTTAGCATGCAATATATCGAGCCACACACATCGCTGCTTCCTCAGACGCACCCAATCACCTTAGCTCAATCCAAACTCCACAAAAAATTCACACCACAAATTCCTCGGCAATCAAAACTAAGCAGAAGCTACAATATATACAAGATAATAAACAAAAAAAACGTTAAAGCTCGTCTTTTTTAATTACCGTGGCGCGGATCACCATAAATATGAGGATATATTGAAAAATTCTTAGCCTACTATAGAACCAAACAAAATTTCAATGTCAAAATATTTTATTACTCAACATATTCTCCTCTTAATTGGATACATTCATTACAGCGAACCTGCAACGTCTCAAGACTTTTCAAAAAAAATGAATAAGATGATAATCGGACGGAGCCAAATCTGGTGAATAAGGGAGGTGTTCTAGTAATTCAAACCCTAAATCACGAATTGCATGGCAACCTGAGATTTGTGTGCAGGGGCGTTGTATTGCAAAAACAAAACACCTTTGGATAGCTTTCCGCGTTTTTTCTCTTTAATTTTTTCCCGTAGAATGGTCAGTAATATCGAATAGTAATCTCCAATTATTGTTCTACCCATATGCAAAAAATCAATCATGATTACTCCATGGCAATCCCAAAAAACTGAAGCAAGAACTTTTCCAGTAGATTTTTGGACACGAAACTTCGTAGGTCTTGAAGGACCAGATTGTCGCCATTTGACGTCAAACTTTACACTGACACTTCTAATAAGTTATTGTTCGTTGCTATGGCAACGCAATATTTTGTTTATGCATAGCTAAGCTAACTAGATATCAATACATCCTCGTATATGTGACATAATTAAGTTAAGGACAATCTAAATGAAGGTGAGAAGAGGATTCGAAAATACATAAAGACAGCATACTAAAGCAGTAGTTAGAAGTTGAATAGTAGCATATTCTTTAAAATTTGTACTTGTCCAAAGATATTTTTCCAAAAAAATTATTAAAAATTAGATATATGTAAAAAGGTCGCGAAGTAAATTGATAATATACTAAATATAGTGTTCATAAACTGAGATTGTGCTTAACATAAATTATATTAAAAATAGATATTACGGTATAGTTTAATTTTTGGTGGAATATTCAAGACACACTTAACTCGGTCACTCAAGATCGAGTAAATGCGATACAAGTTTCGTAATATTTTAACATTTCCCGATAACTATTTTAAATGGCGCTAGCGTTGATTTGTTTAGATGCGGAATATATACGAGATGTGTCTAAAAAGTTGTGAATACTATAAGAAAAACAAAACAAAAGATAAAAACAAATTATCGTTAATAGCCTTCAAAATAATCGCTATTGTATACAACACACTTTTGGTAACGTTCATTAAACTTCTAAAACTATTAGATAGTACTTCGGAATCGATTACAGAACGGATGTCACACGATCTTCGTGCGAAGAAACTTTATGAGGTCCGAAAGTGCCAGGTCGGGGGAGTAAAGTGGATGATCAATAACAGTTACGTCAAAAATTGTGGTTGAACACCCCGGACGCATCGTAGAAACATGAAAAATCGGTAATAATTGAAGAAGACCAACAACTTTTATGGTTTTTTTTTTTTTGTTTGTCATCTTGTATATATTGTTTAGTTTTCATTGCCAAGGAAGTTGTGGTGTGAATTTTTGTTTGAATTGAGCTGAGGAAATCTATGTGAGGTGATTGGGTGCGTCTGACGAAGCAGCGAGTGTGTAGCGTGAAATATTACATATAATTCAGCAAAGAAAGTAGATGGGGTTGGAGGACCTTTGAGCAGATATTAATAGATTGGTGTTATAATAACGATACCATCTTTAGATTTGGATGCGTCTGTGTAAATATGTACAGTAAGTAAGCTTTTGTATTTGTAGATTATTTAACTAAAGTGTCCTTTAAATGGCGTATGGTTAGTACATTCGCTTAATTTGTGCGACAATTTCGACTTCAGATTCATAAACCAACGCCTTGCCACCAGTTATGATGAATTTAAGGCACTTAGTTACGTTGTTAAGTATCTTTCGACTACTTATTTTTATAAAATATCAAGATCTTGTTCAAATAATGTCTAACTGTGCGTGCAAAATGCGATGGAGCTCCGTCTTGATGGTAGTAAATAGATCGATCTATCTCATTTGGATGATTAACATCAGGAAAAAGTCTTGTAATGTAGGCATTAAGAAATCTCACCATTAACTATTCCCTCAAAAAAATAATTATTGTTAATGATACCAGCCCAAACACTCACTTTTTTAAGATATTGCTCCAATATCTACAATTCTGTTTGTTAACCGTTCCGTTTAAATGAAACGTCCCTTCATCAGAAAAAACGTACACAAATATTTTAACAACTGGAAACAATAATAAACAATGAAGATATGTGGGTGATTCCATTATAACTGTGATATTCAATGTCCTGTATTGTTTTTTTGTACTAGTCATTAATTAATAATCAATTAATAAAAATTTTGTGTTAATTGAATAATTCTTAAGATATTTAAACATTATTTTTATACAATATAACTTGCCACTTAAAGAAAACTTATACTACATCACTTGAATGTCAGTACCGTGTCATGTCCATTCCTAGAATTTACCGATAAATTATTAATTTTTTTTGTCGTAACAAATGATTTAAACTAATTACCTTATAAATTCTAATGTTTATGATCAAACTGAGGAAAATTGATGCACTTGTTGTTTAATATCTTAAGTTACCATGTCAGTACCGTGGATAAATGAGTCAGTACCGTGGAACTCAAAATCCGACATTTGTGTCTTGCTCGTGATACTTTGAAGTTGTAGTAAATTCCTCTTAGAGTTTTATTTTTACAGTAAAATAGATGAATAATATGCATAAAAAAGTTAGAAAAGTTAAATTTTAAAATCTTGAAATTTTGAATACAAAAAATCACAGTTAGAACGGAATCACCCATGTACCGTTATATTGTGCCATCCTTTTATATCCTTAGATAAAGCTGTCTTTTCCCAAAAATCAGTAGTACTCCACTAACATACTTGCATTCCACTTCCTTGAAAATATCTGCTTTATCTTCACGATTTCTTGATGGAACCGTTCTCCTCATCGGAGACTGCAGGAAGGAAGTCCAGGTGCGAGTGAAGGAAGTGTAGTAAGTCGCCATGAGCGACATAATCATCAATTTTGTAGTTTTTACACACGTTTTGGAAAAGTTGTCTAATTTGGGGACCCATAAAAACTTCAGTTTTCAAAAATTTCTCTCGTAGAGGTCAGTTCCGTATGGTGTATTATTGCAGGTCTGTGACTAGATCAAGAACTTCTAAGTCATCGCAAAGTTTCTATTTATAATCAGGATAACTAATTTTTTCAAAAATTCGGCTGATATTTTCGTACGTTTCCTCCGTGTCAACAGATTATTGCTACTGGAATTGATGGTAAGTCATAACTATTTGCCATTAGGACAACGTTTAAGCATGTTTTCGACGAAAATGTGTATTTGGATTTTTGCCGAACAGAGGACTAAAATCCCTTTCCATCAAGGTGCCACACGACCCCCGATTTTATTTCAAATTTTCGAGGGAGTACTAGAGGGGAATGATATTTTCATACTGTTCCCAGCGGGTACAAAATAGTGGAATCACCACAAAATATCTTGTATTATCCAGTCAGTATAAAGACCATCAAGAAGATAACAATCAAAATTATTGATCAGAACGGTGATTTGGTGAATTTTCAAAAAAAAGAACTAACAATTACGTTACAAATTCGGAAAGCATAATGGTGTTACAATTTTTTCATTCGTATTCTGCAAAAAACTATAAAAGGTTAGTAAATAAAGAAGCAAAGGTTAGTGCAAACATACGCTTTGTAAAAACGTTTGGATTCAAAGTATTAGTATAATGGAAATATTACTGATGAACATTTCAATGACATTGACAGTTCCATACATATCAACCGTACATTCCTGTAAAACTTGAAGGAAAATTGGTGGTGACGATTTCGAGGGCTCCAAAGAAATTGAAACTTATTAATAACGCCACCGCTTTCCTGTTCCGCGAGATACGTTAAGGGCTAAATGGAGTCGTCATTGTCGTAAGAGATGTGGGTCTTCTTTCTACGATGAAAAACTATTTGTCGTTCGGTGAAAATGAGAGTATTTTGTTGCAAAATGCTGGTTGGTTTCCGAAGGATGTTGCATACCGTTGCGCACAGTATCTGGTTTCTTTGAAGATTTTGGGAAAATTATTATGAATATGAAGCAGGAATTGGAAGATATTTGCGCTGGGAATGATATTGATACTGAAAAGAGTGATGATGATACTGAACAACCCAAAATTGAAATAACGAAAATTCATTGGTGCGTACCTTATATTAAACCAAGTATGGAACAAGAATTACGCATGCATAAGATTGTTCATAATATTAAGGATCTACCGATAAAATTCCGTTCATGGCTAATAATCCTATCATCACCTCCTTCTAAACGTCATACTTGGTGTCTTGATACTAGTACCAAAATAGAAACAGCTATTCATGTTATAATGAATTGTTAAATTCTGAACGATACCTGCATACGTCACATGCATAAACTAAATATTGCGTTACCATAGCAACGAACAATAACTTATAAGAAGTGTCAGTGTAAAGTTTGACGTCAAAAAAGTAAACTAGAGTTACGCAATAAATTAAAAGAAAAAAGATGTCCATCGAAATTGTGAAAATCGAAAAATTGGAGTATCGAGCCATCATCAAGTACCTGAATTTAAAAGGATTAAAGAGGTAAGCAGATTTACGAAGATATGCTTAATACCCTTGGTGATCAATATCCTTCGTATGCGACCGTGACAAATTGGATTGCAGGCAGAGGTAAATTTTCCATTGAAGATGATGACCGATCGGGAAGGCCAGTTTCTGTGTCAGTCCCCGAAAATATCGATGGCATGATTTTATAAGACCGTCGAATTGGGCTAAAACGGATATCTGAAGCACTGAATATTTCATATGAACGCGTTCATCATATAGTTCATGTCAATTTGGACTTAAAAAAAATTGCTGCAAAATGGATCCCCAAATGTTTGAATGTTGACCAAAAGCGTGCAAGGGTAGAAGCATCGCGTTCGATCTGTGCTCGATTTGAAAACGATGTAGATTTCTTAAACCGAATTGTTACTATGGATGAGACTTGTATGGATTTCTACGATCCAGAAACAAAGCAACAATCGATGGAATGGCGACACTCTGGTTCTCCAAGACATAAATCTGCTGGAAAAGTTCATGCTTCAGTTTTTTGGGATTGCCATGGAGTAATCATAATTGATTTTTAGGATAAGGTTAGAACAATAACTGGAGATTACTATTCGATATTACTGACTACTCTACGGGAAAAAATTAAAGAGAAAAGACGCGGAAAACTATCCAAAGATGTTTTGTTTTTGCAGGACAACGCCCCTGCACATAAATCTCATGTTGCCAGGTAAAAAATTCGTGATTTAGGGTTTGAATTACTAGAACACCCCCCTTATTCACCAGATTTGGCTCCATCCGACTATCATCTCTTTCCTCAACTGAAAAAAAGTTTAAAAGGTCATAAATTTTCTTCAAACGAGGAGGTAATAAAAGTTGTGGAGGTCTGGTTTGCAGAGCAAGAAGAAACATTTTTTTTAAAGGTCTAGAGACGTTGCAGGTTCGCTGTAATAAATGTATCTAATTTTGAGTAATAAAATATTTTTACATTGAAATTTTGATTGGGTTCTATAGTAGGCTAATAATTTTTCAATATATCCTCGTATATAGTGACTTATTTTTAGATTTTTCTATTTTTACACGAAAGTAATTTAAAGACTGGTTACCACTAGTTCATATTGACTGCTCCCGACAAAAAGAAGTTATACAATCAGGAAATATTTCTCTAAGAAAAGAATTTGAAACAAATACTGATACAACCGCTTATTACTTAATATTACATGAAAAAGAATTCAATATTATAATCCAATGTTTAAAATTGTTAAGCAGTTGAAATGCGCATGTCCCGATTTCTCTTTAGAACTACGGGTAAATCAATTTTACCCTTGATGTTGTTGAAGCAATATCACAAAAAGTTATCCCAATTTAAATCCGATATCAATCATTACCAAATAAAGCGAGTAGTTTTACAAAAGTTAAGAAACCTCTAGATATGATTTTAGTAGTGGATGTTCAAGGTTTCCTAAAAGAAAATTGTAAATTAATAATAAAAATCGACCTATTTCAGTTTTTTCCCAAATAGTACATAATAAGGCTAAAATTGAATTTATTCCATACATGCATTGTATATGGGGTGTTGAGAACCTCTGCTATCTTTTGGATGCCGACGCAACAAATTTCGACCACCATTCCCTCAACTTTTTTGACGATATAAACGTTAACAAGGTGGATGAACTGGCATCAGGCAAGTTTTTGACGATTTCGTTGAAAGCTTTGTACCACCAAAAGACTTCTTTCCAACTATTCTGTTAGGTTAGTCCCGTCTATTGAAAACCAAACTTTTAAACAACATTTTGCCTAATTTTTTTTCGTAATCAATATTGCAATTGCAAGTTAAAGTTCCCACATCGTAAGCAAACATCTGACAAACACGCACTAATTGAGTTCAATCAATATTTTTAATTATGAAACTATGAATTTTTGTTAGAAATTATATCAACTCCAGCTAAGAACTAGTCCCTAAATCTGTTTATTGCACAAAATACTAATCTCGAGTCCGTCTCTGTCGACTGACCGCTACTTCATCTACTACGCACATTATACCTTTTTAGAAATGCCTTCGACTTTTTCTAAAATCGGCATTTGTTCTTAAAATTTACGACTTTCCCAAAAATTCGTCAATTCTTTTATAACCCTAAAAGCCGGTATTGTACAAGTCTCGTTCCAAGAACCTATTCACATCCTCAGTACGACTTCGGTCATCTGGCATCGTGTGGAGAATTTTTTTTTGTTCGGTTGCGTCATGTATCTCCTAAAAATGTTGTTCTATATAGTTGATGCTTGAATTTGATGCCATGTGTTTAGCATATATGTGTTTCTGTTCATTATAAAACGTTGCAAAAAAATTGTTTGACGCTTCGAGAAACTTACCAAATCTGTGTGTGTAACTAGAGAGAGGTTGTGAGTGTTTGCATGGGGTTTTTGACTCAAAATTTCTATAAGAATCGTCGTTATAACAATATGGAAATTACTATTTTGTTACTATTATTAAGGATTTACCAATATTTTTATATAAAATTAGGTGAGTTTTTCAATTTCATTTATTTCAATGGCGAATAAATAGCAAATTATCACATATATTTCAATCACTACTATAGTTCTTCCAATATCAATTGCAGATTATAAAAACTTGTATAAAAACCCTTGCCGACAATTTTGTTTGATCTACCATGTAAATTGGACGGCTTTATACGCAGTTATTTAGACAGATGGACTTAATTTCAGTCCTATTTGGAAAAAAAATCATTATTATACCTCCTTAACTTGCTACAACTGAATATTAAATTAAAAAACGTAAATAGACGAGTAAAATGTACCTGCCTGTAAGTACGTTTGGCTTAAACTGGGTACCAGACGTGAACTGAGCCCTTTTTGTACCCCATTCGTTTTTTTCTGGAAAACGAAATTTCAAAGCAAACACCATAAAGAAAAATAAATTCTTTGCTAATAAAACAAAAGAAAAAAACATTTCAATTCCAAATTATCTTTATAAATAATCATGGTAGTTAGAATCTATAGATCTAGAATCAGCATTTATTTGAATGTTAGTTAAAAGCTCCTTTTTTAAACATTCGAATATATTTAAAATGATTTGCTGCGTGTTTATATCTAAATATTTATTATTAAATTCATACCAGTCTTCATTCTCACTACACTAAAGAAATTTATGAATTAAATAAATCTCACCAAACGAATCTCCTGGTCTCTGTCTCTGGCAGGAATATTTCGAAGAAAATGTGTACATACGCCTTCCGATAGTTTCGGCCAATAGAAATACATTTATGTTTACGATGTTTCCATTTGTAAACATTATAGATGATGAGTCCACGTGGACTGACGGTTTGTTAGATGTTTACCGAATTTTATACGGGGAGCAAACATTATTTTTCATTTCTTAATTTGGTATGAATGCCGTGCGTATTTATGAAATATTGATTGTTGTGAACCCTCATCAACGTCCAGTTTTTTTCTGACCTCATATTGGTGTATTTTTTTTTAATAATTTCATTTAGGCGTTTGCATTCAACTAAGTTACATTAATTTATATATGTTTGTTAATCTAAAACATGCCACGAAAGGGTTCAACAACCCCAACAGTTTTTGTTATATATGTGGAGAATTAATTTCTACATATCAACGTCGAAATTTCACATTATTAATTGAATATATCCTGGGAGGAATCAAGATAAATCCTGGGCTCCACATAAACGTTGTGTAACTTGTGTGAGACTGCTGTTAGGTTGGCTCAACATGAATCGAAACATACGTCTTTTGCTGTACCAATTATTTTATGTCAACACACTATCCAGTATCCAAATTTATCTTCGGGTAACAGATCCATCCTTTATAGTACCGATTTGCTTGTGCCAAAGCCTCCAAATCAGAAAGTCAAGACTCTACTCCAGAACTTGTTCAAAGTCACCACGATAAGGTATTGAAAGATAGTGAACCGAGTCGTGAATCGATAACTTTAAAAGAATCGTACTTATTGACACAAAGTGATGTAAACGATTTACTTAGTACGTAATTTGAATCTGTCTAAAAATTAGTACTTTTGGGGTGTAAACTTTCCCATATTCGACTTTTCTAAAGCAGGTGATTTTGTTAATTCTGAACGATCCGATTTGAAATTAAATTTTGATCATAATCCAAATCACTGACGATTGTTTATTCATTTCTCAACAATGGTTTGAAAGCAGTGTTGCATCAAAACAAAAATAAACTTCCTGCGGTGCTGGCTGCTCTTGATTTTGATATGAAAACAAGGAAATTTCTTTAAAAATTGGGTACAGTAAACACGTATAAATTTTTTTTTGCTTGGGTTACAGCTTGATCACACAAGATTTTGCTGATTCATTTGCGAACAGGAAAGTAGGGACAGAAAAAATCACAATACAAAGCAAGGGCGTACCAGAATCTATACTAGGGGGGACAGGTTGTAACATTTTATCACAGAATACTTGATGTATAAATAATTCCCGTTTCAGTCCAGTCCTAAATTTCCGATGAACGCTCGTCAAACACAACCTATTCAATCTATCTTCTACTATTGTACTACTCAGCCAGGTCTTTACCCTTCGAAGGGTACTAAAAGTTCGTTCAACAGTAGCCGTGGTGGATAGAGCACTTAAAATGAGGGGTGCATGCCTAGTTTCAGGGGAAAAATATTAGCCTCGATCGTTTGTATTTCCAAGGGGGTAGCTGCCACCCCTCGTTCCTCGTTGGGTACTCCAATGATACAAAGAAAGTGTACCCAAGCGTAAATCACTCTTTCCAGGCCATAAAGAGGTTAAAAATGATCCTGTATTAGTGATGATGACATTATTTTATCACCGTTGAACATAAAGCTCGAACTGTTAAAAATTATGGTGAAAGCTATGTCTAAAAATGGCAGTGGATTTGTATATCTGAAAGAGAAATTCCCCAAACTCAGCAAGACAAAAATGAACATAGGAATATTTGTAGATCCAAAAAATATTTATGCTCGATTGTCAATTGGATTTATTTCTGGCAAATTTCGATGCTGTGAGTGACGAAACAAGCGAGAGGTTTCATCAAGACAATTCCTTAATGGATAAATGCAGATGTTAGCAGATTATTATTGAAGAATCTTCCAGAAGCCAAATATTCACGAAAATCATAAGTAGGAAACCTGACGTGCCAATTTTTTTCATTCACATATTTGGTGAATATATTAACAATCTGATATAAATTTTTTCTTGTGATAAAAAAGTCAAAACTCCGTTAACCAGTGCTATTAGCCTCTAAACCTAAGTTAATATCCATACTGATGCATTTAAAAGTAAAAATACAGGATATGAGGAATCATCCCTTGATGTAATAATTGAATCTTGTCCCCCTACGTAATCTATGAAACGCGAGGTCATGGCCAACTTTTACAACGCCTGTTTGTGATACAGAAATGCGAGACGCACGTCCAAACAATGCATTCCATTATTTAATTGAAATATAAATTGCACCTGAGAGGTCAACCACTGTCTACTTTTGTTTACTGCTCGAAGGTGTTCGTATATGTAAACGTACAGCAAATAATGTTAAACTCATACTGATAACGATCTCGTCAGTAATTGAATTTAACCGAGTAATGAAAAGTACTATAACGATCTCGCATTGGCGTCTCTTTTATTAATTGAAAAACATGAACAAGAATGTAATGCTCTTCTTATTCATTTGTACAATTTTTAATTATTCTTTACTAAACTATACTATACTAAACACTAATTTATTTAAATACACCTGTACGTTTACTTTCCTCTATCGAAATATGTTCACAATTGCTTTACTCACTCCTACTGTTAGAGACTCTTTATATACTTCTTCACTTTCCAGAATCTTCGATTTCCTGGAAATCTGTACTTTACCGTAAACAAATAAAAAGGTCTTCTTAAAAATTTTCTCTATTAAAACAAATGTACGTAGGCAACAAATAAATAAACAAATTCAAAGAATGTTATCTCGTTGTTAAATATGTGATCATAGATACTTATTAATTCATAGAGTTTATAATTTTTCTATGTATACGAAAATTTGAAAGATTTTCGATAGATGGCGTTTGCATTAATACTTGAGTCAACACCACTTAAGTCTATTACTCTCAAGCAAAAGCAAATATCAGTAACTCTTCAAATAAGAAGGGGGGAGATTTTAATTTTTTCTCAAAAATTAAAACAAACCTTATATTTCAACACATAATATCCTCATATTCAAAGAATGTTATCTTGTTAGGAAGGATAGTTTGTTTAAAAGTACTCGGCGCTTCCAATTAACGTTTTAGAACAGGACCGGCTTCACGGTTTATATCAATACATGAGTTTGTATCAGACGAACGATAATGTAGGTAATAACTCACGCAGATAAGGTTTACTGTAGTTATTCAAGTCGTTTATAACCTTTATTTTCGTAAATTGAATAGAACCACGATCTTCATGCTATCTTAGTAAGCGTGTCTTCTCTAATATTTTCTTAATAGTTTATAGTTCAGCAATTTTCTCATTTATTTCTGTTTTGTTTCAACTGAACCGAAAATATTCATCTCAAAAATTCTCACTAAGAGTGGATGTACATGAAGATCTAGAAGTGAACCGTATAGTAATAAACTGGATTATAACAATGCTAAAAAGCAAAATAATAATAAAAGCACACAATACTAGGAAAAGAACTATTAGAGGAACGCTACAAGGAGAACTGATATCACAATTATTATAATAATAGGGATTTAAAAGATTCTAGAAAGTCTAGAAGAAAGAACAACCAAAAAATTGCGTATACTGTCGATGTAATCATTTCGGAAGAGGTTCACAAACAATCAGCGACATTCTGAAAAAGGTATTAGAAGATATCACCTTGTGTGGAATATAAAACTGAATTGGAGTTAACCCTAAAAACGAACTAATTTTGTTCACACGAAAATATAATATACCAACAATGAATGTACAAAAACTTTGCTTGTAAAAGTAAGCTAGATACTTCATCAACATAAACCAAACTTTCACGGGAAAAGGATGTGGAGGAAACGATGAAAAATGAATAATCTCGTGGAAGATGTTTGGAGAAAATAGGAACTACAAAAAAGGTAGTAGATCTTAAAGGTCTAAAATAATCCATATCTCAGTAGTTTGGTACTGAGTACTCTATAAGCGAAGAAACAAACAAAAAGAATCTTACGAAAGTGCAGATAATAGTAGCACTGGAACGAAGCCCTCTCCTGTAACTTTGCATTAACCTCTGCTGGATACCCGGACATTATGAAGTGGAAGGGAATTCCAATGCAGATGGAGTTTCTATAGATGGAACGAGAGAAGAAAATGCCGAAAAAACAGCAACACTACTAGTGATGTCATTGTTAAAAAATGTTAACACACTAATCAGAGTCCAACATCAGGATATATGGTCAAACAGATATCCAGAGGAATTTGAGCAAGGATAAATGACGAGAAAATAAAAAAGAAAAAGAGTTTCACGATGAAATCAATCCAGAACACCATTAAAACGATCACTGGACATCGTATTATTAATACAAGAGTCCAGAAATGTAGAGTGACAACAGACAACTAATGCAAAGTGTAACGAAGAAGAAGATACTATCGAGCATCTACTCGGTGCCCTTGTGGGGACGACACACTAGATTGCAGAATTAGACATAGAAAAAACCCATGAAGCAACATAAAATATATTATGTAATTGACAATCGACTGAATTATTATAAGATCAAGTATTTTTTCTCCTCAGGCGTATTAAAAATAAACAAAATAAACCCTGGTCCACTAAAGGTTTATGTATACCTAAGGAAATTCTGGGATAGTGTCTTCTTCAAAAATTACGTGAAACTATACCGAAAAATTCATCATAAGAGAATAAAAGCTGCCAAAAGTATTTATTACAATAGGAGCGAATCTTCAAACTACAAAAGCGAGCTGTTAGATATTTACTCGGACTAAACTGCAGGGACTTCTTTGAAACATTAAAAATTCTCACTCTTCCTTCCTTATACAATTTTGAATCCGTTTGCCTAATTCGTAAGCACGATTCTCCAATTTCAGAGAGGTCGCATCACGGCTATCCCCTTAGGAATGCGGAGTACGACCTTCATCTACCTACTCCACGTTCAGAATTAGTTAAGGGCTCAATATTTTACAATTCAAAAAAATGCACAATCACTTGCCAATTGAAATCAAATCGATATCATCTTTTCCCGCATTAAGCAATAATTTGAGGGCAAATTTACTGGAAACTGCCTTTTACTCTGTAAACGATTTCTATCATAATAATATTTATTTTAGACATGCCGCATACTGGTTTAATTTTGCTATGAACTTATATACTAATTATTACCTATTACTATTACCTATAATTTTCTTTCCTTCTGTATATTGAAATTTTATTGTCTTCGTATCTTTATTTAGTTATTTTTATGTTTGTTTTTTAGTTTTTACAAGCTGTTGTCCACAAATTTTGTCTCTCTCTCTCTCTCTCTCCTTTTTTTCGCCAGATATATCTGATCAAGAGCTTCGTTTATTAGCAAGTTGTTCTTAAACGTTAAAGCGTTTATCTTCTACTACATGTTTTTTTAATTGACGTTTGAGAAACACACATAATTTTTAATAATTATATTATTTATAATGAGTTTGTTTAGCTTGGAATATAAATTGATAAATACTTTTTTATGTTCGTACGAAGTTTGAACTCCATAACACAATTAGTGTGTTTTTGTCAACTGCTTGTTTACGATAAGTTTTTTGTCATTATTCCGATGGAATTACGGATACGAAACGTTGCAGAAGTATTTTGAGGGGTCCACTTTATCGAGAACGCCGGTATTTGAACGGCTCAAAGCATTTAGTGAAGGTTTTATAGTCGTCTAAATATTACTTCGTGAGAGTCGCTCATCCAACGCTGTTAACGACAATAACATCAACAAAATTAGAAGAAATTGTCATTTATTGGATATAAGAAGCCTTCAATGTCTTATGAATCGATATTTTGGATGAAACATGTCAATAGTGGACTCGTACCAAAATACCAGAATATTTAGCAAAAATAACGTCTGTTTATTAGAACAGTCACACCAAATACTTATTTTATATCCATTATTTCAATCGATAATATTTTTTGATACCCCTACAAATAACCCATATAACGAAGTTTGTCGCACGATTAGTACACCCTGTATATTTCAATATCAAACATGTCGACATACCGCTGGCGGAATATCTCGCTTCCATTCACTAATAAGAAAAACGAGACGTCCCGTATTATGTATCACGCTACATACGAAGGGGAGAAATGTCGAGAGTGTAGATCTTGAATTAGTAATTCGGAATTTAAAAGGAAACGTGGTTGCCAGATTTAATATTTTAAGATGCTATATTAAAATTTTAAAGTTTTTAAATAATTCAAACATTAATAATATTGTTATACAAACAGTCGCCGTTGAATCAATCATATTTTAATAATGAAAATTCCCAATATAAAAACACGTCTTTTTTATGTATATTATTTATTTCAGTTTTTTTGTGTAGCTCAAGTAATTCGAAAAATGTGATTTCGTCATCTTAATTTTCTATTGGTTTTCCAAAATATTCAATTTTCTTTGTAACATTTAATCCACACATGTATTTAAATTTTCCTTGAATTGAATAGAAATATTCAGTTTTCACTGTAACTTATTATAATTCACTCGTGAAATTAATTTTTTTACACAAAACCTATTAGCAAAAAAATAACCAAACAAAACAAAATAAAAATGTACAAAACCCTAATGAGACCAGTAATCACATATGCGATGGAAGCAATAGTAATCAACAAAAATGAAGAAGAAGAGAGAGAAATATGATGAGAACTATAACAGGTCCAAACATAATAAAGGAGGGAGAAAAGAGAGCAAAGAAAAACGTAGAAATAGAGTTAAAGAAGGAAAATGTAGTGAGATATATAAAAGTACAAACACTCAACTGAGCTGGTTATATAATGAGAGGAAAATCAACTGAAATGATCAAAAGAATAACGCAATTGATCCCATTGTGACCAAGGAGAAGAAGCAGGCCGAGAAAAACTTGGAGAAACAAAATAGAGGAGGACATAAGAGCACTCGATATAGAAACCTGGAGAGCAAAATGCGGGAACCGAAAAGAATGGAAAATAATAACAAAAGCAGCCAAGATAAACGATAAACTGTAAAGAAAATAAAAATTAGAAAACGAGGAGTAATCCACCTCAAAAAAAAGTATTTTAAAGCTCTAAAAGCGATAGCCATAAACCAAAGGATTGAAAGGCTTGATGATGATAAATACTTTTTACATAATTTTGGTAAATCAAATTCATTAGTCTACAAATTAAAAAAACTTCTTGGTCAAAATCTAATCATGTGTCATACTCTACACATTTCAATCGGTAATCTAAAAATTCTTCAATTAGAAAGAAAAATTTTACAATTGGCAACTGCGCGTTTAAAAGGCGGGAATAGTGAATGTCTGTTGACACCAGGTGCAACCCTACCGAGCAAGGTGTAAAATGTTTTCGAATATGTTTTTTTTTTATATTCAATACTGATAATAAAATGGCGTGGTTGCATACAGTTTACTTTACAGTTTAAATATTTTGTGATGTAAATAAAGAATATGGGTGTGATATCGAAATAATAAATAGAAACCTTTATTGATAATGGTACCTTGAAATTTTATTATACGATTTGTAATTGCCATTTACGAATATGATGATGTGTGAAAAACGACGTACAGAAATCATAAAAATTAAATTATTGTTACAAAAATTAATACAGAGGAAAATACGATATTAACGTCAAACGTACTACCAATATTTTTAATTCTGGCGCCTCTCATCTCCCACACAAACAAAAGTAATTTTATTATTTTGATATGCTGCGACCTACTTTTAATACTAAATTGCTACCATGTTTTTTAGATCAAACGTTTCAGTATTTCATATTGATGAAAATTAACTTTTTCTCCGTTCAAACATTATTAGTTTCCGCCTCTGCTACATTTATAATTTGGTCCAAAAAACAGAAAGGCTTCAACTCCATTATCATGCTAAGATTAGTATCAATATAGCAGAGACTCCTTCATTTAAAGACAGCAGTAGAAAATCAGTTTTTAAAAATATAAATTGAGCAGTATCAAAACAAGAGAAAATACTTCTGCTTTTAATACATTAATAGGAAATCAGAGCCTTTTTAGAATCGAAATCTATCAGTATCAAAACGAGAGAGGGACTTCTTTGTTTGAAAAACAGCAATAGAAATTCAGTGCCTTTTTAGAATGGAAATCTATCAGTATCAAAACGAGAGAGGGACTTCTTTGTTTGAACCACAGCAATAGAAATTCAGTGCCTTTTTAGAATCGAAATCTATCAGTATCAAAACGAGAGAGGGACTTCTTTGTTTGAAACACAGCAATAGAAATTCAGTGCCATTTAGAATCGAAATCTATCAGTATCAAAACGAGAGAGGGACTTCTTTGTTTGAAACACAGCAATAGAAATTCAGTGCCTTCTTAGAATCGAAATCTATCAGTATCAAAACGAGAGAGGGACTTCTTTGTTTGAAACACAGCAATAGAAATTCAGTGCCATTTAGAATCGAAATCTATCAGTATCAAAACGAGAGAGGGACTTCTTTGTTCGAAAAACAGCAATAGAAATTCAGTGCGTTTTTAGAATAGAAATCTATCAGTATCAAAACGAGAGAGGGACTTCTTTGTTTGAAAAACAGCAATAGAAATTTAGTGCCTTTTTAGAATGGAAATCTATCAGTATCAAAACGAGAGAGGGACTTCTTTGTTTGAACCACAGCAATAGAAATTCAGTGCCTTCTTAGAATCGAAATCTATCAGTATCAAAACGAGAGAGGGACTTCTTTGTTTGAAACACAGCAATAGAAATTCAGTGCCATTTAGAATCGAAATCTATCAGTATCAAAACGAGAGAGGGACTTCTTTGTTCGAAAAACAGCAATAGAAATTCAGTGCGTTTTTAGAATAGAAATCTATCAGTATCAAAACGAGAGAGGGACTTCTTTGTTTGAAAAACAGCAATAGAAATTCAGTGCCTTTTTAGAATGGAAATCTATCAGTATCAAAACGAGAGAGGGACTTCTTTGTTTGAACCACAGCAATAGAAATTCAGTGCCTTTTTAGAATCGAAATCTATCAGTATCAAAACGAGAGAGGGACTTCTTTGTTTGAAACACAGCAATAGAAATTCAGTGCCATTTAGAATCGAAATCTATCAGTATCAAAACGAGAGAGGGACTTCTTTGTTTGAAACACAGCAATAGAAATTCAGTGCCTTTTTAGAATCGAAATCTATCAGTATCAAAACGAGAGAGGGACATCTTTGTTTGAACCACAGCAATAGAAATTCAGTGCCTTTTTAGAATCGAAATCTATCAGTATCAAAACGAGAGAGGGACTTCTTTGTTTGAAACACAGCAATAGAAATTCAGTGCCTTTTTAGAATCGAAATCTATCAGTATCAAAACGAGAGAGGGACATCTTTGTTTGAAAAACAGCAGTAGAAATTCAGTGCCTTTTTAGAATGGAAATCTATCAGTATCAAAACGAGCGAGGGACTTCTTTGTTTGAAAAACAGCAATAGAAATTCAGTGCCTTTTTAGAATCGAAATCTATCAGTATCAAAACGAGAGAGGGACTTCTTTGTTCGAAAAACAGCAATAGAAATTCAGTGCCTTTTTAGAATCGAAATCTATCAGTATCAAAACGAGAGAGGGACTTCTTTGTTCGAAAAACAGCAATAGAAATTCAGTGCCTTTTTAGAATCGAAATCTATCAGTATCAAAACGAGAGAGGGACTTCTTTGTTCGAAAAACAGCAATAGAAATTCAGTGCCTTTTTAGAATGGAAATCTATCAGTATCAAAACGAGAGAGGGACTTCTTTGTTTGAACCACAGCAATAGAAATTCAGTGCCTTTTTAGAATGGAAATCTATCAGTATCAAAACGAGCGAGGGACTTCTTTGTTTGAAAAACAGCAATAGAAATTCAGTGCCTTTTTAGAATGGAAATCTATCAGTATCAAAACGAGAGAGGGACTTCTTTGTTTGAAAAACAGCAATAGAAATTCAGTGCCTTTTTAGAATCGAAATCTATCAGTATCAAAACGAGAGAGGGACATCTTTGTTTGAAAAACAGCAATAGAAATTTAGTGCCCTTTTAGAATGGAAATCTATCAGTATCAAAACGAGAGAGGGACATCTTTGTTTGAAAAACAGCAGTAGAAATTCAGTGCCTTTTTAGAATGGAAATCTATCAGTATCAAAACGAGCGAGGGACTTCTTTGTTTGAAACACAGCAATAGAAATTCAGTGCCATTTAGAATCGAAATCTATCAGTATCAAAACGAGAGAGGGACTTCTTTGTTTGAAACACAGCAATAGAAATTCAGTGCCTTTTTAGAATCGAAATCTATCAGTATCAAAACGAGAGAGGGACATCTTTGTTTGAACCACAGCAATAGAAATTCAGTGCCTTTTTAGAATCGAAATCTATCAGTATCAAAACGAGAGAGGGACTTCTTTGTTTGAAACACAGCAATAGAAATTCAGTGCCTTTTTAGAATCGAAATCTATCAGTATCAAAACGAGAGAGGGACATCTTTGTTTGAAAAACAGCAGTAGAAATTCAGTGCCTTTTTAGAATGGAAATCTATCAGTATCAAAACGAGCGAGGGACTTCTTTGTTTGAAAAACAGCAATAGAAATTCAGTGCCTTTTTAGAATCGAAATCTATCAGTATCAAAACGAGAGAGGGACTTCTTTGTTCGAAAAACAGCAATAGAAATTCAGTGCCTTTTTAGAATCGAAATCTATCAGTATCAAAACGAGAGAGGGACTTCTTTGTTCGAAAAACAGCAATAGAAATTCAGTGCCTTTTTAGAATCGAAATCTATCAGTATCAAAACGAGAGAGGGACTTCTTTGTTCGAAAAACAGCAATAGAAATTCAGTGCCTTTTTAGAATCGAAATCTATCAGTATCAAAACGAGAGAGGGACTTCTTTGTTCGAAAAACAGCAATAGAAATTCAGTGCCTTTTTAGAATGGAAATCTATCAGTATCAAAACGAGAGAGGGACTTCTTTGTTTGAACCACAGCAATAGAAATTCAGTGCCTTTTTAGAATGGAAATCTATCAGTATCAAAACGAGCGAGGGACTTCTTTGTTTGAAAAACAGCAATAGAAATTCAGTGCCTTTTTAGAATGGAAATCTATCAGTATCAAAACGAGAGAGGGACTTCTTTGTTTGAAAAACAGCAATAGAAATTCAGTGCCTTTTTAGAATCGAAATCTATCAGTATCAAAACGAGAGAGGGACATCTTTGTTTGAAAAACAGCAATAGAAATTTAGTGCCCTTTTAGAATGGAAATCTATCAGTATCAAAACGAGAGAGGGACATCTTTGTTTGAAAAACAGCAGTAGAAATTCAGTGCCTTTTTAGAATGGAAATCTATCAGTATCAAAACGAGCGAGGGACTTCTTTGTTTGAAAAACAGCAATAGAAATTCAGTGCCTTTTTAGAATCGAAATCTATCAGTATCAAAACGAGAGAGGGACTTCTTTGTTCGAAAAACAGCAATAGAAATTCAGTGCCTTTTTAGAATCGAAATCTATCAGTATCAAAACGAGAGAGGGACTTCTTTGTTCGAAAAACAGCAATAGAAATTCAGTGCCTTTTTAGAATCGAAATCTATCAGTATCAAAACGAGAGAGGGACTTCTTTGTTCGAAAAACAGCAATAGAAATTCAGTGCCTTTTTAGAATCGAAATCTATCAGTATCAAAACGAGAGAGGGACTTCTTTGTTCGAAAAACAGCAATAGAAATTCAGTGCCTTTTTAGAATGGAAATCTATCAGTATCAAAACGAGAGAGGGACTTCTTTGTTTGAACCACAGCAATAGAAATTCAGTGCCTTTTTAGAATCGAAATCTATCAGTATCAAAACGAGAGAGGGACTTCTTTGTTCGAAAAACAGCAATAGAAATTCAGTGCCTTTTTAGAATCGAAATCTATCAGTATCAAAACGAGAGAGGGACTTCTTTGTTCGAAAAACAGCAATAGAAATTCAGTGCCTTTTTAGAATCGAAATCTATCAGTATCAAAACGAGAGAGGGACTTCTTTGTTCGAAAAACAGCAATAGAAATTCAGTGCCTTTTTAGAATCGAAATCTATCAGTATCAAAACGAGAGAGGGACTTCTTTGTTCGAAAAACAGCAATAGAAATTCAGTGCCTTTTTAGAATCGAAATCTATCAGTATCAAAACGAGAGAGGGACTTCTTTGTTCGAAAAACAGCAATAGAAATTCAGTGCCTTTTTAGAATCGAAATCTATCAGTATCAAAACGAGAGAGGGACTTCTTTGTTCGAAAAACAGCAATAGAAATTCAGTGCCTTTTTAGAATCGAAATCTATCAGTATCAAAACGAGAGAGGGACTTCTTTGTTCGAAAAACAGCAATAGAAATTCAGTGCCTTTTTAGAATCGAAATCTATCAGTATCAAAACGAGAGAGGGACTTCTTTGTTCGAAAAACAGCAATAGAAATTCAGTGCCTTTTTAGAATGGAAATCTATCAGTATCAAAACGAGAGAGGGACTTCTTTGTTTGAACCACAGCAATAGAAATTCAGTGCCTTTTTAGAATGGAAATCTATCAGTATCAAAACGAGCGAGGGACTTCTTTGTTTGAAAAACAGCAATAGAAATTCAGTGCCTTTTTAGAATGGAAATCTATCAGTATCAAAACGAGAGAGGGACTTCTTTGTTTGAAAAACAGCAATAGAAATTCAGTGCCTTTTTAGAATCGAAATCTATCAGTATCAAAACGAGAGAGGGACATCTTTGTTTGAAAAACAGCAATAGAAATTTAGTGCCCTTTTAGAATGGAAATCTATCAGTATCAAAACGAGAGAGGGACATCTTTGTTTGAAAAACAGCAGTAGAAATTCAGTGCCTTTTTAGAATGGAAATCTATCAGTATCAAAACGAGCGAGGGACTTCTTTGTTTGAAAAACAGCAATAGAAATTCAGTGCCTTTTTAGAATCGAAATCTATCAGTATCAAAACGAGAGAGGGACTTCTTTGTTCGAAAAACAGCAATAGAAATTCAGTGCCTTTTTAGAATCGAAATCTATCAGTATCAAAACGAGAGAGGGACTTCTTTGTTCGAAAAACAGCAATAGAAATTCAGTGCCTTTTTAGAATCGAAATCTATCAGTATCAAAACGAGAGAGGGACTTCTTTGTTCGAAAAACAGCAATAGAAATTCAGTGCCTTTTTAGAATCGAAATCTATCAGTATCAAAACGAGAGAGGGACTTCTTTGTTCGAAAAACAGCAATAGAAATTCAGTGCCTTTTTAGAATGGAAATCTATCAGTATCAAAACGAGAGAGGGACTTCTTTGTTTGAACCACAGCAATAGAAATTCAGTGCCTTTTTAGAATCGAAATCTATCAGTATCAAAACGAGAGAGGGACTTCTTTGTTCGAAAAACAGCAATAGAAATTCAGTGCCTTTTTAGAATCGAAATCTATCAGTATCAAAACGAGAGAGGGACTTCTTTGTTCGAAAAACAGCAATAGAAATTCAGTGCCTTTTTAGAATCGAAATCTATCAGTATCAAAACGAGAGAGGGACTTCTTTGTTCGAAAAACAGCAATAGAAATTCAGTGCCTTTTTAGAATCGAAATCTATCAGTATCAAAACGAGAGAGGGACTTCTTTGTTCGAAAAACAGCAATAGAAATTCAGTGCCTTTTTAGAATCGAAATCTATCAGTATCAAAACGAGAGAGGGACTTCTTTGTTCGAAAAACAGCAATAGAAATTCAGTGCCTTTTTAGAATGGAAATCTATCAGTATCAAAACGAGAGAGGGACTTCTTTGTTTGAAAAACAGCAATAGAAATTCAGTGCCTTTTTAGAATCGAAATCTATCAGTATCAAAACGAGAGAGGGACATCTTTGTTTGAAAAACAGCAATAGAAATTTAGTGCCCTTTTAGAATGGAAATCTATCAGTATCAAAACGAGAGAGGGACTTCTTTGTTTTGAAAAAAAAAACAATAGAAATTCAATGCTTTTCTAGAATGTAAATTGATCAGTATCAAAACAAAAAAATCTCTTTTAAAGAAAGCTATAAAAAATCAGCTTCTTATTAAAATCAAAATCTATCATGTAATAATACCAGAAACTTCTGTCGTTTAAAAAAGCGATAGAAAATCAATGCCCTTTTAGAATCTAAATCGAGCAGTTTAAAAACAAGAGAAGATACTTCTTCCTTCAAACAAAGAAATAGAAATTAAATGTCTTTTTAGAATCGAAATCTGTTAATATCAAATCAAGAGAAAAGGCTAATACATTAATAGAAAATCAGTGCCTTTTTAGAATCGCTATCAGTAACAAAACGAGACAGGACCTTCTTTGTTTAAAAGAACCAAACTAAATTCAGTGAATTTTATATTCGAAATTTATTATCAAGACGGGAGAAAACCTCTTTAAAATAGAGCAATAAATAATTAATGCCTTAATACAATCGAAAACAATCAGTATCAATAGAATAGCAGAGACTCTTTAGTTTTAAGACAGCAATAAAAAATCATTAATTTTTTAGAATAGAAATCGAGCAGTATCAAAACAAAAACATTAAGAATCAAGACTTATTTTCAAACGAAATGGTTATCACATGTGTATCAAAGTTTTCGACATTATTATTGAAATCAAAACGAAGGAGAATGTTTTTTCAAAAATATCACATATTTACTTCTTCGATACGTTGTATTAACTAGTAACCACCCATATCTTATGATTAATATCCACGTGATTTTTTATTTTCTCTTTTATTTTATTTTGTGAAAAATTAGACTCGAAAAAGTGTACGGTTGGGAAAATGACACTAATATATAATAAATTTTTCTACCCTTATTTGATTAACTCCAATCCCTTTTTCAGTTATTGCTTGAAATTTTATCAAAATAAGCGTTAAATTACTAAATTGATAATTATCCAATCTCACTAATTCTCCCTGTTCGACCTACGGCTATGGTGAATTACCAGACCAGTTATCTAATACCTTGCCTATTATATATATATTTGAATAAAATTACTATCAAAATAGTAATTAAATCGATGTACTAATTAGAAAGTAATTAATTTACTGTATATTATTTTTTGGGATTAAAACTATTTCAAGATGATCTTTAGATTTGTAATAAATAAAACATGTAGATTGGAGTTAATAATGTGAGAGCATCGTTTTTCTACCAAACAACTTCCCGAATTTACCATGTGCACGCCACGACGTCCACCTGTTTTGCCGGTTGCATAACTTTGACCCCAGGGTATGACACACAATACCCAACAATCGCTGTTTCAGATCCGGTTTCAATGAATTTTAAATGATTCCGAGCAATGAATCGTAACATTATTTACGTTTTAATTATTAACGATACACTGAAAAAAATGCTTTATTTAAACATGTAGATATAATTTATTATTAATGAACAAAAAATATTTTACATATTTTTTTCTCTCTTCCAGTTTTTTAACGTTCTTGACTGGTTTCTTAAAACTCCTCTCGTGGCGTTTTATTAATGTGGTCTGTTATAAATTATAGATTAGATTTCACCTTCCATCGGACAAATACCAATTCTACTGCCGGTTTTTTTTTTGTTATTATTGTCAAAGTCTAATTTATAAGACGATCGTCGTATTTCAAACCTAACCCAATCTTACATATAACTACGTATATAAGTGTTATGTACGATCATCAAAGAAAAAGTTGATTCTAAGAAGTAATAATAACATTTCATTTATAAAAAAATTTATCAACAATAATTTTGGTGTTTTATTTTAAAAATGTTCGTTTTTAGTGCAGAAAAAACTAATATATAAACTTAGTGTGATTCTTTTCAAAAAAGTTATGAATAATTATATTCAGAAAAGTGTTTTTATTATAAATATAAACTCACAAAACCGTATGACATATTTAAATAAAATATTTCCTACATTCAGTCATAAGTAAGCAAGTAATAGCAGCAATTAGATAAAAAGTTATTAATTTGAAATATTCCAATATTATTTTTATTATATATTTATTCAACAATTATTTTCTTAATACCTTAATAACAAAAAATATACTATCCGGACAGAATCGGTCAGCTACAAATTTATATCTAGAAACAAAATTAAATTCCCAAATAGCAATTTGCTGCTAGGTTTTCAAAACGCGGAACTTATTCGTGAATCCGGTCCTGTATACCATCGATTAATCGCGACCGTTGGCGGGACGGTTTTGTAACCAAATTTCGAACCCTTCGCATTACTAGGTACATTTTAACCATGGGGCACTAGATGCAACAAACACGACGTTCATGACGCGTACGCTTTGGATTGTTTTAATATAATTTTATTAGTAAAATTTCGTGTATAAATAAAACTTCAAATAAAGTACCGGTAGTGGTGAGTTGTTTATAAAGACAGCTTTCTGTGTTGAAATATGCGACTGTGCGGTTTCATGATAAATACAAGTGAATTTATGACGCTTTTATAATTTTTGAATGGAATTGTTGTTATGGAAATTATGGATTCGAGGATTTTGAAAATTATGATTCATAAGGTGCTCATTTTTTGATTTAAAGCTTAAGAAATATGTACAGTTTTTAAAATATTTCCCACAACGTATGTCAGCTGTCAAAACTTATTTCACTACTACAATATCAAAATTTGAAATTTAATTTCAAATTTTGTCTTGGAAATTTTGTTATTCATATAAATAATGAATAAAGTATTCGTTAATAAACTAATTTCATTCAATTTTCTCTTGTTCTAACCTAACTTTTTCATCATAACAAATTCGTTATAAGCATCAATTCAATTGGAGAGAAAAAAACTACAACTTTGAATGTGTTGAACATTTTATTGCTATGTTATGGAAAATAGATATCGTTTACAATATACAATAATGGTCATTAAAACGCTGACTGTCAAGGCAATTTTCACAATTTTATTTAATCGTATTAAATCATTAAAAATACATTTATATACAAAGTTTTCACTGAAAGGTACAGAAAATGTAAGCATCACCCCACGGCGGGTGGTGGTAGGGGTATTAATTATTTTGTAGTTGGCCGCCAACGTGTTAAAAAAATCTATTATAGTAACAAGTCCAAATTTGTATAGAAAAACATTCGGTTAATAAAATTTTATTGATATTCTTGTACTTTAATTTCACTTTATTCAATTTGTCTCATACTTTTTTGCTTAATTTTTGAATTTTTGACCTACGACATACAAACCCTGAAAGTGACAACATTTTCAGGCTCCTTCCACTTCAAAAAAAACAAGCATTTCAAGAAATTTTTTTTCTCTTCTTGGAAAGATGTGGATTATAGAATATTGGGTTTGAATTACAATGATAGAACATAGGCAACACTGTAACTTTGAAATCTCACATTATCTTACCTATTCTAACCTCAAACATCCTATAGTATGTGACTTATTGGGACATAGGCAACACTGTAACTTTGAAATCTCACATTATCTTGCCTATTCTAAACTCAAACATCCTATAGTATGTGACTTATTGGGACATAGGCAACATTGTAACTTTGAAATCTCACACTATCTTGCCTATTCTAACCTCAAACATCCTATAGTATGTGACTTATTGGGACATAGGCAACATTGTAACTTTGAAATCTCACACTATCTTGCCTATTCTAACCTCAAACATCCTATAGTATGTGACTTATTGGGACATAGGCAACATTGTAACTTTGAAATCTCACACTATCTTGCCTATTCTAACCTCAAACATTCTATAGTATGTGACTTATTGGGACATAGGCAACATTGTAACTTTGAAATCTCACACTATCTTGCCTATTCTAACCTCAAACATCCTATAGTATGTGACTTATTGGGACATAGGCAACACTGTAACTTTGAAATCTCACATTATCTTACCTATTCTAACCTCAAACATCCTATAGTATGTGACTTATTGGGACATAGGCAACATTGTAACTTTGAAATCTCACACTATCTTGCCTATTCTAACCTCAAACATCCTATAGTATGTGACTTATTGGGACATAGGCAACATTGTAACTTTGAAATCTCACACTATCTTGCCTATTCTAACCTCAAACATCCTATAATATGTGACTTATTGGGACATAGGCAACACTGTAACTTTGAAATCTCACATTATCTTGCCTATTCTAACCTCAAAAATCCTATAGTATATTACTTATGATTTAATTGTTCTCATATAGTATTAAAAAATACAAACATTGATTTTTAACCCGAGATTTACTTATACCTGAAATAGATAAAATTTATATTTTGCATTCATCTTATGGATGAGATTAGTAGATACAAAATGAATACCGCTCTCATTATTCATTTCTTTTCAGATGGCGTCGCTTCCGCTTTCCCGAGGCTCCACGTATTCAAGTTCAGACTCGGATGATTCAGATGCAGATAGCGCGATGTTGGCTTCCTGTAGCCTCCAAGAAATCCGCCAAGAAGATCTAGCTGCTATTTTACCCGATCAACAAGAAATCGATGCTTTCGATTTCGAATGTAATCGAAGCGATAAAAATTCGCCGGCTACAGGAGACATGTCTGGTTCGGACATGGAACTACCTCAACAAGCGGTTAACGCGCTAATACAGAGGACAACTGAGAGTTCCAGCGAAGGCGAAACGCATGCGCCACCAAATCCGGGCAGTTTATACGCAAATAGCTTATTACAACAGTTCGTGGCGCAGACGCAGATGTTAAATACCCCTTGTCCTCCAATACCGACTGTAAGTGAGGCAGTTAAACCTTCAACTATTTCGACAACTAATTTGGATGCTCAAAATGGCAAACCGGATGCGGAAATTGCTAAGAAAAGGCGAGGTAGACCGAAAAAAGCTGAAAAAGATACTAATCAAACGGAAAAAACTCAAGAATATTGCACCAACCCTAACGTTTCCCCCGATTCCGGTATACAAAATAGCCCGGATCACGTTTCAAGTCCAGAACCAAGTTTATCCCCTAGTATAAAACAGAAACCAACAATTCCAAAAGAGGAACCTAAAAAGGTGGAAAAATCCCCACCGAAAATGTTAAAAAACGATAAAACTGTGACTAGAACTAATAATAATCTTAAACAAGTACCCGGTGTTGTTAATTCGAAAGAAATGAGTAAAATTCCAGTAACTTCCAATAGATTTGATAGAGTAATGTACGGTAATGCCGATAGAGTATTATACCCACCGAGGAGAAAAGCGGGTAGACCGCCTACAGTTAAAAAAGGACCCGGTAGACCACCGAAGCATAGAATAACTTCCAATACCGATGCAAACAATAAAACCTTAGACAAATCTAAAGAAAATCAACAAAAAGTAAAGAAAGGAAGAGTACTCAATAGGCCGGTACTCAGTACGAAAAATAAAATAGATAAAAGAAATCGCTACCAAACCCTTAAAGTTCCCAAATTGATGCACAGTAAACATAAACATAAAAAGCATAAAAAGTACAAATTCAAAGTATTAAAACCACTTACGACATCAGATCCCAAGATAAATATAGATATCGACAAACTGATTGCAGATTTTATTAAGTACTGTGCTATAGCAACCAAACAACCTAAAGAAAATGTACCAGAACAAATAATGAAAACGTTAAAGAAAGTTACTAAAAAAAGAAAAACAACCGAACATTCAGAAAAGAAGAAAAAGAAACAAAACGTCAGTACTGCAGATAACAAAGTAAATAATTCAAACGAACAACGTTTACCTCTCAAAAAGAGGCATTACCATCTATTAAACAGTAACGATAACAAAACGGATGCGGAAGAAATTAAAATAGAACCCGAAGACATTAAAACCGAAAAAAATAAATTAAAACAACCAATACAGTCGTCCAAAATTGATAAACCGAAATTAGGTAATACAACTCCTAAAAGTGAAAGTCAGAGAGCACCAGTTTCTCCTAAGCACGTTCCAGTTATTAAAACAAACGCTACTTCTTCACCTAAAGTACAAAATAATAATAACAACGAATACGAAGTGAAAGAAAATACAAAAACTATTATAAAAGAAGCGAAAACTATAACAAAAGAAGTAATTAAAGAAAACGCCAAATCATCTCATAAAGAATCTGCAAAAATAACGGTCAAAGAAACAGTAAAACAGTCTGCTAAAGAACAAGTAAAACCAATCGTAAAAGAAACAAAACCAGCAGGAAAAGATGTAACAAAAACTACAAGTAAAGAAATTAAAAAAGATACAGGAACAAAACGCGATAGCCATATTAAAGAAGCAATCGAAGCTTGCATAAATCGTTTTTCCGATGAATTACCAACATCTCCTAATTCTATTGAAAAGAAAACAAATTCAATTACCACAACTCCTAAAAAACGACATAGATTAGAAATGGTAAATTCTATAGAACAATTAGACGCCGTAATAAAAGTAGAGCCTGTTTCAACAACCGAAGAAGAAGAAGAAGATAAACCGAAAATAAATATCGAATCGTTTATAACCGAATTGAAAGCCAAAAGGAATCTCATCGCTAAAACCTCGACAACCGTTGACAACAAAAAACTAATAGAAAAAATAGAAGAAGTTAAAAAAGAACAACCAGTCAACGATCAAAGTACCAAATTATCTCCTGAATCTGCTAAGAAGAAAGTAAGAAAAAGAAGAGCCATCAATAGAACCGGTAAGATTATTTTTCATCGTATTATTATTTTTATTTATTCAATTCGATTCGCAGGATTTCCGACTGTAAAAAAGAAAAAAAAGAAAACGATCGTTGAATGCTCAATACCATTACCAATACAATCTTTACCTTCCAACGCTTGCGATCGAGTACCCAAGGAAGGTGAAGAATACATAAAATTTGTTCAGAGAACGGAAAAATCCGAAATTTCAGTATCCACGCCAGTCACACCGGAACAAGATAAAATAGACGATTCTTCCCGTTGGGAATTGATGAGCGAATGCGAAAGTTTACCCCAGGATGAAAGGACCGAATTCGAAGATGATGTTAAATCCGAAAGGTGAGTTTTCATTAACAAAATGATTTTCTTCCAGCAGCAAAAACTGTCTATACAGTATTGGACAACAACTTTTACTACAACTTTTAAATTTTCATTCAATTCCTTTTTCATTGTGTATTTTTAACAAATGTCATATTATAATAGGTCCTTGTCCCTCTATAGTTTTATCGGAAATCTCTTGGTGATTCCATGATTTATCATCATATTATATCAAAATATATTTGTCCTCCTACCTAGACCCTCCGTGATTATCACAAGCCTCTTGAGAGGAACATGCACTAGATAGACCACTGAGTGAATAGTGGAGATGGAACTCAATCTGTTGATCTTTTTTAGAGGGTACAATTACATATCATTTTAGTTTGTAAATGATGAGGACAAGTGCACAGTCAAAATTATCAAGCTTACAGTCATAGTTATCAAGCCCTCAGTCAGAATTGTCAAACTTATAATCACAGTTGACAAGCTCAAAGGCAAAATTGTCAAGCTTACAGTCAGAGGGTACATTACATATCTTTGTAGTTTGTAATTGATGAGGACAAAAATAGTACAGCGTTGTCAAGCTTGCAGTCAGAGTTACCCAGCTTACAGTCATAGTTGTCAAACTTACAGTCAGAGTTATTAAGCTCACAGTCAGAGTTGTCAAGCTTACAGGCAGTCTTGACAAGCTCAAAGGCAAAGTTCTCAAGCTTACAGTCAGAGTTGTCATTCAGAGGGTACATTACATTGTCAACCTAACGAAATAGTGTGATTGTAAGGGACAATGTAATTTTTTACATTTAGAAAGGTCCTACAAGTGGTTCGAGAAAGTGCTTAATGCAATATTAGTGGTCAAAAAGGAATATTTTACTTTTGATCTGATTTATATATCTTAGTTATATGCAAAAACCTAGTTTTATTAGATACAATATTGATTGGTTAATAAAAGAAAATTGTCAATATGAACTAAGGTTTCCACTATATCATCTGGATTTAAAGCTCTCACCATGCTGAAAAACAACAAGAAAAGCTCATGCTGTCAGTTTGGCGGGATTACAAAGGTGTTGTGTTTTTTGAGCTGCTTCCAAGGAACCAAACGATCAATTCTGATCAAATCAGATAGGTTTAGGGTCCCACCATAATAATGCAAGGCATCACACATCTTTGTCAACTTGTGGGAAGCTATTGGAGTTTAGCCACATTCCCCAGACATCCCTAATCTGGCACCATCTGATTACCATCACAAATGACGTGACCTTCAATCCCAGCTGGTGCATTTTTTGCTGATAAGGACCAGAAATTTTATGAGCGCTGAATCATGAAGCTGAAAGAAAGATGGCAAAAAATAAATGAGCAAAATTGAAAATATATAATTGATTAAAAACTATTCTTTTTTAAATGAAAAGTGTTTGATTTTATACTTCAAAGTCCAAATTACTTAGTCCCCAACCCAATAGTTTAAGCATTCCAAATAGATATTGTGGTGTATTATCTCCATTTTGATGACCTCATAGAGTATGTTTCAACTTATTTTGTCCAAATTTTCCTATCTCGTGTTAACAACAGTTGAAAAAGCATATACGTAGTATAACAAAACCTATAGAACCTGATTTTACTCAAAAAGTGTTCTTGAAGTATGTAGTATATTGATATTGATATTGATATTAAGTTGTATTAAGATGAATGGAAAATTATTTCTCTTCTGCGTAGGTTAATACTTCATTTCGAAGTCGTTTCAAAGACATCCCAAGGTTGTTGTGACTTGTCCACTTCCAAATAATTAAATATTAGACTTTTTGTTTAAAATGGATCTCTAAGTGCATACAAGGATTTCAATACTCTTAACTTTGTCGATCATCCAAAAACATTTGCAGCAGATCAATGGAGATGAAAAATGGGTCCTAGATAATAATCTAAGTTGGAATTTCTGGAACTGTTGGTGATATTCATACTGAACAAACAGTGTATTCACTAGATGATAATCCAAAATGCAAAAGACAGACAACAACATTAACTAAATAGCACATTGCACTTTTATACTTGGCTTTTAAATATCTTAACACAACTTATTGAATTAAAACTTAATATATTGAATATTTACTGCACTATTCATGCAAAATATCCTGTAGAATAATTTGGAAAATAATTTTCAATATCTACCTCAATTTACAGGATGACACTTCGTCAACGAGACTTTTCTCCTTCATCAGTTGACACTAGAAGTAGTGATCGCAGCAAATATAAACCGGACGACCCGGAAAACGATCTCGAATTATCTCTCGAATCAAGCATAGAGCGTCTACGATCCAGACTAGAAGAACGCGCGAAGCGCAAAAGGAGTAAAGAAAAGCTGTTTGAAAACAACTACCCTAAGAGGAAATTGAGAGACGTGTCACCTGCTAGTAGTATCGAACCATTGATCGAAAGAAGATTAAAGGAGGACAGAGCGTCGACTTCGGGAGATGAAAAGAAAGTGAGGAAAGGTTTAAGATGGAGAAAAAAGTATCTCGTTGCCGGATTGTTCTCGGATTACTATAAAGAGGACGAGTAAGTTGATTTTTTTTTTCAAATATCTTCTTATATCTATATATCATATAAATGAATTTTTAGCGAAACTATTCGTCAAAAACGTACCGAGAATGCTAATAAACCATCCCGGAATATAACTTACAACGCAGCTGATCATCCATACGGTCTCTTACCACCCCCGTATCATTGTGGAAAGTATCTTAGGTGCAGAAAACTTCCTTTTCAATTACCTTACGATATCTGGTGGCAACATACACATTCTCAGCTACCAGGTAGAGATATAGTACCGTCTTGGAATTACAAGTAAGTTTGTCATACTTTTCAAACTCTGTACAATTCGATTTTATGAGTTCAATTTTTTTTAGGAAAATTAGGACCAACATTTACAATGTCAAAACAACAACAGGTACTTGTGAACCTCAATCATGCAATTGTAAACCTTCAAGTAACTGTGGAGATGATTGTATCAACAGATTAGTATATTCGGAATGTCCAGCTTCCCATAGGTGCCTCAATCAAAGGATACAAAGGCATGATGGAGCACCGGGATTAGAAAAATTCATGACAGAATCTAAAGGTAAGGGAAAAAATTTTTTTTTTCTCCTTGGTACAAATGTGATTGATATGTTTCTAGGTTGGGGAGTTAGAACTAAACTACCAATAAAAACAGGCGAATTTATTCTCGAATATGTTGGTGAAGTAGTATCTGACCAAGAATTTAAAGAACGCATGGGTACAATTTACACCAATGATACCCACCATTATTGTCTACACCTCGATGGGGGGTTGGTAATAGACGGTCATCGTATGGGCGGTGATGGGAGATTCGTTAATCATTCTTGCGCGCCGAATTGTGAAATGCAAAAATGGTCTGTCAACGGACAATTTAGAATGGCCTTATTTTCCCTTAGAGATATTGAAGCCGGCGAAGAATTAACTTACGATTACAATTTCTCTTTGTTTAATCCAGCCGAGGGACAAGTGAGTATTGATACATCAAAATTTACTTCAATTATTAATATTAACTTTTGTTAGGAGTGCAAATGCGGCAGTGAACTTTGTCGAGGAGTAATCGGTGGTAAAACACAACGAGTTCGACAATTACCTGATCAATCGACTGCCGATAAAAAGAATCCTGGTCGAGTAGGAAGACCGCGGAAAAACGAAGCGAAAAAGAAATCTACCAACAACAACAACAAAGAAATCGAAAAACCACCCGTGGCCCCTCAAACGTTGCCTATTATCCAAGTTAAACCTGTCAGTCACCAACAGAAATGCTTCATTTTAGAACACCAGTGCTTTTTATTGAGAAACTTGACAAAGGTAATTTGGTATTTACGTTTTTAGGAATCCCCGTTATTTTAGAAAAAAATGAAAAATCCTCAATTTTTATTCTGATCGAGGTGTTTTATAACATACAAAAACTTGTCATCCTTTTTACCCTCAATCCGCTCAGATTTTTTAAATATCAAGGGGTTTCGTGCGATATTTCGTTGGAAAGGATATGTAAATAACAATTATAATTTTTAAATTTTGACTGAAACAATTAATAAAATATATAAAAAAACATCATTACTTTGAAATTTAAGGGACCAGACCAATTATCCTAAAGAATGTACGACCTACCTACCTCACTCTGCTACCACAGATCCCTGTCGTTTCATCAAGTGTACCAATGGCCGAATTCTAATGATTGCCATCTATGTTATTGATGGAATTCTGGTTGGGGATAAATCTGAAATAGACCAGTTGAGCTACCAAACCCACGACCGAGGTAGGTAGCTCCAACAATGAAAATTTGATGTACTACAGGAGATGCTCGAAATATTCTCCGTTTACTTCCTGACATAAATAGATCTTTTGTTTCGTTACCTCCCTAACCTTTTTTATGATACGAATATCAATCCTACAATAGTCTTCCTGTATTCTTTGGAGGAGTTCAGCAAATATCAAATAGCTCATATACATTTTGGAGTTAAGATAATCCCATCGGTAAAAGTCTAGAAGAGTCAGATCTGGTGATCTTGGTGGCCATTCAATAAACCTACGACGCCAAGTCCATCTTCTCAGATACAAATAATTTAAAAAATTTCGAACTCAAGCGGTGTAATGAGATGGAGCTCTATCTTGCTAAATTCACAGAGTAAATTCACCTGGATTGTTTCTAACTACATCACTAATTGCAGGGACCATTTATAACAGGTTTCACACGTTAATTTTCCGTCGATAAAAGAAGGGTCTATAATATATCCCCAAACATTTAATTAATGCGGAAAAGGGTTTTTGTCAGACCAATATCTGATCTTCATCGTAAAAACAAATATGTAGTAGTCATTTGGATCTTGTGAAATATTATTATCTATAGTTTTGCAATACTTCAGTCGTTCATCTGCCATTTTCATTTTATATCGATGAATTTTTTGCTTTTTTAAAATCCTTGAAATGGTTCTGTGACCAACATTTCTACTCGAACTGGATGGTTTTACTAGAAATTGAAACAAAATATATTCACTTGTTTTTTCTCAGAAGTCTTTTTTTACCATTCTTGTTTTTGGCGGAACCTGTAATGTATCTTCGGACTAATCAATGATGGTTGACCATATTCTTTGTATTAAAACATTAAAACTATTTATTAAATGATAAAATTATTAATTAAACTTTATTTCAATAATCCGACGACCATACTCGACGAATTCCAGACTATTAAAGACCTCGTATCCGCTTTTAATTACTAAAATCCTATTGTACACAAGGTTATAAATAATTATATGTACGGTCGTTAGATTCACATCGATATAAAATAAAGTACGTTAAGTTCATACGTTAATGTAACTTCAAGTGTCTAAGGAACACTTGGAGCTAATTAACTATGATGTGGGTCCCCATTAGGATCGCGTACCATAAATCTTAATGAATCCATTAATCCTAAAGTTAGGTAACTAACGCTTTGTATCAGTCAACCAGATAATTAACAGATGCTATTGGTTCCCATCAGGAGGTGAGTCAATTTACACACAAGAAGTTGTATCTCTGTTTGGGTTACATTTGTGCAATGTTTCTAAATTTAAATAATTTTAAATAGGAAATTATGATGTCGAAACGGAACCAATTTAGAAAGGAAATTGTGACAAGTAGTCTATAGTGGTGTCGATTAATTGCACGATCTGGAAAACGTTCATTAAATATTAGAACTGTTTCACATTTTTCTGTCAAACCATGAGGCTGCACATTTTTGATTGTTGTGGATAAAAGTCGCCAAATTGCAAGTGGTAATTTCACTTTGTTTTTGTCAATCTTATTTATAAACAATTATTGATAAATGCTTGGTTTTTTGGCATCTATAAAACCCAAAACTCACCAACTAGATTTTTAAAAAAATACAAAAGTATTTATTCTGAAAAATAAGCCTTCAAGAATAAAAATTAGATAATTTTTGTCCAAAATTAAAGCAAAACTTGTTTTTGTTTTGTTATTCGGAAAATATGAATCTTAAACCAATAAATCTTTATTAAAAACAAATATTTGAGGTTAAAGCAAAGCGTGATACATTTTTGAATTCTGCTTTTCAAAATTTAAGGAAGTAGCTTTATAATTTTTTATATGTTATAAAACACCTCGATTAAATTAAAACAAATTTTTGATTCTTTTATCTAAAATAACGGAGATTTCTTTGGGGGAGCGGTAAGACTTCTTAATATTTCCACTGTATAATACATCTAATAATTTGATCGGTTACTTTTCTTTTAGGTAAGGAAAGTTCGTGATAGATCACTCAGCACTGCTTCGGGTACATCCAGACCACAAACCGCCACGCCTACCGATACCAGCACATTTATTAATCAATTGAACGCCCTTCAAAAACCCAGGAATATGAAAACTAGAAGATTAGCACAAGCCGAAGACGATCCAGAACTTAACAAGACCGTTAAACTGGCAACGCTTCTTAAGGATATATGGACTGCCGTAACAACTGCTAAAGGTAACACACTTACCGTTGAAGTTTTGGTATTATTTATATTAAAAAAAAATTATTTTGTTGTAGATTCAAAAGGCGATCTTCTGAGTATACCGTTCTTAACAATGCCATCAAAACGTAAAGTACCCGAATTTTATACCAGACTTTCTAATCCCATAGACCTAACTATTATAGAACAAAATATAGCTACTGGAGTGTACAAGACAGCAGAAAGTTTTGATGAAGACTTTAACCTGTTATTTAGGAATTATATTCGTTTCTATGGGCGTACTAGCGAGATGGGTATCGCTAGTGCTAAATTAAAAAAAATTTACACAGATTCCAAGAGGGAAAGTTTAACAAAATTCGAAGATACTTTAGGAGAAAAACCGCCCTCTACGTTTGTCTCCAATAAGAAGAAGAGTAAGTGTACCATCTATAAAAATATTTTATTCCTAATAATTACCATTCTAGATGAAGAAGAAGATATTATAAGGTGTATTTGTGGTATACCGAGAGACGAAGGACTCATGATACAATGCGAGCGTTGTATGGTTTGGCAGCATTGTGAATGCGTGAAAGCTGATGCTAGTGCTCCCAGTTATCATTGCGAGATTTGCGTACCAAGAGAAGTCGACTATGAGATTCCTTTGAACGAGTTTACCGAGCATGGACACAGGTTAGAATTTTTTTTTTGTAATCTTATAGTATCATAGTTTCCTTACTTTGTTTAGCTCTAGAAAATCGAAAAATCATTTCAATGATTTTTTTTATATAAAAAAAAAATTTTCTTTCGGGTTTCAAAAAATGTTCACATAAATGTATTCATTCACTTACAATTATTCATAACTTTTTTATAAGGAATTGAATGAAGTTTTCCTATTTTCATTCTTAATCCATACCAAAATAACAACCAATTAAGAACAAAGTTATACCAAAAAGTTAATTTTTTATGTTATTTCAATTTGAAATAATACTTCCTCTCAAAATTAGTTTTTTCTCACATGTTACCACAAAGTTATGTTACTTAAGATTGTAATGTTATATCGTTGATTTTTTATAGAATTTGTTTTTTCAAAATCTAAAAGGTATGCGTAGATTATACTAAGTTTATTTAAATCAGTTTGTTCATTGATACAATGATCATTTTGAAATTCCTTGAACAAGTTGTGATGAAAAATACATTGGACGATCTAAGAGATTATTAACCAATAGGATAACCTCTCATAAAAGTGATAATGAGTTATATCCTGACAAATGTTCACTGGCCGAACACCTTTTCTATGAAGGTCGTTCTATGGATTATGAATATGCCAAAGTTTTAAAAACTGAAAATAATTATAAAAAACACCTATTTGTAGAAACAACATAATATATTGCTCAAAATGCACACGCTTTTAAAGTTTTCTTTATATTGATCTTTTCAACTAAAATTTTCCATTTGATTCTGTCTTAGGACTTTTCTTCCCATCTTTCTATACCAATTTTTTTATATCTATCCTCACCTCTTCTATAAATTTCTTCCTTGGTCTTTTTTGTCTTTCTCGATACTTGGGAGACGTGTCCCAGCCAGCTAACTCCTGGGTAATTTTAGGTTGATTGTAAACGGTCATCATTTATTTATGTAAATACGGTGTAGTGTATAGTAATTCGCCTTTGGTTATATTTGTAAAGAAAAATTTATTTAGTTTAACGTGCTTTTAATAAAAATGATTAAAAAAATATCTGCTTTCACACTTGTTTCTCTAGAGCTTATTTAATGGAATTCAAATAATAGATCGCCAATCAACCAAAAGTGGTCGGTAATGTAAATTAAACACTAAATACCGATATTTTATTTGTTCTTCTTCTCCAGACGCTTTTATTTCCCTAACAATTTTCACTACCTTCCTTTCTCATATAACCTCTTTCGATAATACCCATAGTTTAGAGCATTAGAGCACTGTTGAAAGAATATCTGTTTTATAAACTCTAGTTTTTCCTGATCTTGATAATATTTTGAAATTCTCACTTCTTTTACAGTTCCTGCTGCCTTGTTGCCCTTTCCAGATAGTTTGGAATTTGTTACCCTTAGAAATTCAAATCGGCCTACAGTATTATTTTCCATTGTTTATTTTTATGGATAATTATGAATTCCCTTCCATTACCATATATATGAAGTCCAAGGTCTCTTGCTCTTACTTTTAACCTTTGAAAATTTTTATTTTTGGTCTAGTTAAAAGTACTACATCGTCCCTATAGACTTTGTTTGATGCTTTGCAAAAATTTATGAGTCATAAGAACATATCTAAAACTGATATTTCCCATAATTTTTTCCAAAAAAACAGATTCAAAAAAATTTATGGAAATAGGACGATTTTTCGTTTGTCTAGATCCAAGAAACGAGGGAACCGTGATAGTATAATTTTTTTTATCTAATTTCATTTGCTTAACAATCAATTTTTTTTAGATATTACATGACTTTAATGCGAGGCGATCTTCAATTGCGACAAGGAGATACCGTGTATGTTCTACGAGATATTCCTATAAAAGGTACCGATAAAAAGCATACTTATGATACGATAGGGAAGATAGAATACACCGATTTAGACATATTTAGGATCGAAAGGTTATGGAAAGAGGAAAAGACCGGTAAACGTTTAGCGTACGGTCACCATTACCTAAGACCCCACGAAACTTTCCACGAACCGACTAGAAAGTAAGTAATCGATCATTCAATCCAGAAATTTTATTTTCAATTATTCTAATCGTTTATAGATTTTTCCCGAATGAAGTTATGAGAGTACCTCTCTACGAAGCAGTGCCTGTTGAATTGATTATATCCCATTGTTGGGTTATGGATGTAAATACTTATTGTAAAGGTAGACCTATAGGCTCCTCTCCGGATCATATATACATATGCGAATATAGAGTTGATAAAGGAGCTAAAATGTTTAGCAAAGTGAGTATACCTCATTTATATCATTCTTCAAAATATTTTACAATAAAAATCATTTCTTTTCAGGTATCAAAATCTAAGTTTCCCATATGCACGAAAAGCTTTGCTTTCGAGCACTTTGAGACGCGCTTAAAAATATCTAGGACGTATTGTCCTCACGACGTCGATGAGGCGTTTATGAAATCTACAGGGAGAAAACAAAAAAACGATGAGGCAACTAGTAAAAGTGGATCGGCAAGTGGAGGAACAAGCGTTAAACAGGAAACGCCGAGTACCAATGTCGTACCACAAACTGTCGTTAAGGTAAATTTTTATTATCCAAACTATCGTTAATTCTATATCTACTTTCAGTTTTTTCCCTGTATAATTTATGTTTAGTGTCTCGGTGGTTCAGGATGACGAACGAAATGTTTGTAATTAATCAACTGTTAAATTACTCCATTAAAGATTTTTACATTAAAATATGATAAACTAATAAACATTTATAAAAAGGATATAAACCACCCAGATTTTTAATAAAACTACCATCAAATGGTTCGAAAACCGTAACAGGAACTAACTCTTGGGGTATTTTGATCATACTCACTGCAGTTAGTCATGTGAAAGAGGTGTTGAATTGAACTTGAAGTAAATGTGATCCAGCAACTATCAAAGCATTGTCATGTTATCAATTGAAAACTGATTTGTATATATTGTAGATTCAAGAACAATAAGGTGTTTTTGGAATGGGTCCCTCGTCCTTTGAGAACCGGCAAAAACCAATACAATTGCCAGAAAATTATAAACATCAAAAATTACTATACAGCAATCAATAAATCCTAACCTCAATCCAGTAGAGCAACCATCAAAGAATTGTCCTATTGTCAATACAAACCTGATTGAGTCTATTGTAGACTTAAGAACAATAACATATTTTGATTTTGGTTCCTTGTATTTTGGGAATATAATTGCCAGAACAAAAGAAAGATCAAAAATATGTGAGTCTCAATTTATTCATTAAAATCGATAACTTCAAAGGTCACAGTTTTACTTTTGGCTGATTGATGGGCCAATGTTAAGGCATCGCTAATTAACAAATCATGGAAGAATGTGCACTCTGGATGATGTGCTTTTAGCCCAGCTTTTTGATAGGTTGAGGGGACCCAATGATTCTCAAAGAAGTGAGGCAGAAGCTCAAAAATGGGCTGCTGGTGGTGCCTAAAGCGAGTTACAAATATATGAAGTGATGACTGATGAGGAGATTGTACAAGTGGTAATGTTTGAGGACGATGAGGACAATAGCGTTGAAGTTCTCGCCTCCAAAAATGTTGGAAATTCAGAGGCAGTAGGAGCTTTAAGCATTTCTTTGAAATGGACTGAAAATAACGAATTTGTTAGCCACGAAGTTATGTTACTCCGTTGAATTAGAGACCAGGCTTTTGAAATGTACAATCACATTTTTGTCTTTATGCTTTGATTGACCAAAGAAACTAAGGTTAAACATATGTTTTATTACATTTATTTATGACATACTATAATCCGGACGCCTCGATAATCCGGAAAGAGTTTTGTTTTTGCTTCTCCGGATTACAGAGGCCCCAGTATAATCGTGAATGTATTTTTGAAATGTTTACATGTTGTTTATTATTTTTAGACTCTCGCTGAACAAAAGGCACGTCTCAATCGAGTTTTATTATCTCTCTTAAGCAAAATGCCTACAAAGCAAGTCCTCGACGTTTCGTATCTTTTAGAAGGAGGACGTCGGAGGAAAAAACAAACCGATAATGCTACTAGTAAATAATAGATAATGTTTCATCGGTTATTAAAATGGGTGATATTTTTAGATATTTTCTATTATAGACCAGTTGATTGAAAACGAATTTTTACTTTCAATTTCTTAAAATTTGTTTTAGAATGATAAGGAAAAAAGTAATCAATTCTAAGATTAATTTTTTTTTATATATGTATATGTATATATAATATTTGAATTTAATAATTTTAATTCGTATCAACTGGTCTTAATTATGTTTAAAGCAGAGATCTGCAATTGATGTTTTAAATATTATTGAATATTTTACGAGAGTTTAATCCATAGAAAGATTTTTCACTTTCTAATTTGTTGATTCATAAGAAATGTTGTTAAAGGACAGTTTAAAATCACGGAGTTGTAGTTAAAGCGAATTTGACTTTTTTTTAAAGCAAAAATATGTGAATGAAAATAATTCATTACGAAAAAATTGAAAGCGTCCTAGCACAACGAGAAATTGTAAAATAACATTCAACCCTTGATCGAATTTTCTCATTATAGATAGAAATTTTGTCATGGAATAATTATCATTTTTCAAAATCAGATTTTTTTCCAAAATAAATAATAAAAAGTTGAAGAAGTATTTACGGATATATAAATATTCTAAATTTGATTGATTTTTTTATTTGAATCACTTTTTATGGATTAACTCGTATTGTTTTCATGAATAGGTGATATTCTAACAACATCAAATATTATAATTTCCTCTCTTTTATAATTAAGTTTCGAAACACTTATTGGTGCACTTTGTACATTGTTCTGTTTTTTATCTCACTTGGTAATTTTAATAACTAGTCATAGTATTGTTAATAAGTTTTTTTATTGATGAGCACATATATTATTTATTTGTACAGAGAAAAAAAATTGTTGCTTATATTTTCGTGTTGAAATTGCATCTTATATTAGGTACAAACTATTTACATTTTTTATATATACGCGATGTCTATCGACAGATAACTTGTATGTAATTGTTTATTTACAGGGTGAACTTTCAACATTAACACAAATTTTTTTCAAGCTTGTAACAGTAAAGGTTCAAATATAATTTTATAACAAGTTTGAATGTATTTAATAATTTCACGTATAATAATTTTTGTCTGTGTTACTGTTTGCCAACATGGTAGTTGTTTTATTTATTAATCTATGGATCGATTCCTTCTACTACCGAAGTGTATATGGGTAAATACCAAGAAATCGATGAAATGGAAAAAAATCGAACAGTTCGAAAGAAGTTAAGATTACCATTATATGTATAAGGTTAGGGAATTGACAACTAAAAAGAAACCAAATAGCCTACATCCAGGTTTGTTGGATGCCGATGGAAAACTAATATCCAAAAGCTCAAAGCTTATAAAGATGTGGAAGACTTATGCAGAAACTTTCTGAATATTGAAATTAGTGTGCAAAACAGAAAATCAGTTTCTTGATATTTTGACCACCCTTTTTAACACCATCTATTATAGAGGAAATATTCCAGAAGACTAATTGCAGTCAACCTTCTATCCCTAAAAACCACATAAATCACATAACGAAGTTTTTTACCAAAATTATACCACCTTCGCTCAAATAGTGACATAAGCCAAAAAACAGTCTATCGAGTTATAAGGGGTTTGAAATTAATTCTAATTTCGATTTTCACTTTTCGGATGATGAATTAAAAACTAATAAGGTTACCACAATAGTAATTATGTATGTGACATTAATTAAGATAAAATTCTCTAGCACCAATGGTTCAGTGAAAGAGATTTTCTTCAAATTTCTAATGAATGCAATTTACGAATTTACGTAAAAATTTATGAAACTATTGAAGGGTTCATCCTGTATAAACCCCAATAAAATTCTCTAACATACTATTATGCATACTTTAGGTCTTTTCATCTTAAACAGTTTTCCCTTATCAACAGCTCCCGTACTTGAACGGTTTGGTCTGTAAAAGGTTGACACCTTCCGATGTAATAAAAAATTATTTGAACATTTCTTATAAAGCCTATCAAGTGCCGTTGAGTTAGACTGAAATAATTTATTATTTGAAAAGACCTATATTTACTATTTTTTATGGCATACTAATTTTTTATTATATTGAATCGCCTTTATAGACATACTTTATACTAATTTTTTTATTGACAAATTTGTTGTAATTTTTTGTAAATAGGATTTTATTAAAAGTGATTTTTGATAAATGATTATCATGGAATTGTAATTTTTGTAAAAATTATATTTATTTCTTTTTCACGACTTTATTGTTAAGATTTGTTGCTATACACGGTGGATTGAAAATTATTTCTGTAAATGGTATATTTTTGACAAAACAAATTCCCAATACAACCATTTTGTATATTCAAATCAATTCAAACTATAGTTTTAATTTTTTTGTACAGTGTGATCACTTTAATTCGTACACAACTATTAAAATTTATGATTCCAATAGAACTGGTCACAAAAACGTGAAAAGTTTGTGTCAAACTTTGAAAGATTACATAGAATGTTCCAATTTTTCATTATTACTCAATTTAATCGATTAAAAGTGTTCTGATCAATTCAAAACTATTATTTATTATTAAAAATCAAAGATATACGGTTTATCATCATCTTTACGGTCTATTACAAGTACCATCCAGTTTGCTGCACCAATCTTTGTAGTATCTTCAAAGACCCCGTCTCTCCATCTTAGTCTTAGTCTCTCTATTCCTCTACTTAACGTTGGTATAACCTTAAAGTTCTTTTTTGTGGGCACGCTGTTGTTAATACGTGCCACATGTCCTGCCAATCTTGATTGTTGTTATTACAGTAGAACTCCAATTATCCGAATTAATGGGGCCCGGGACCCATTCGGATAATCAAATATTCGGATAATCGGAGTTTTTTTTAAAAAAATTGCCATTGGAGAGAAAAATGTACGTTTTGATATTGCACTATTTTTTTATTGAATTAAATGAAAGAAACATGATATTTTCACATGTTTTAAATATAAATAAAATGTACTTATGTACAAGTTTAGAAATAAAAATCATTGTTTTTCAAACATCTCCGTCAATGTAAGCTGTTTTGCGTTCTTCATCCGTTTTAGGGCAGCCAGGTCACGCATTCGCTTGACGGTGAGCAGTTGCAAGAGGTCACACTCGGGCTGACGCTCCATCCACTTCAAAGCAGTCTAGAGGCCGGCAAATGCTTCACTAGCTGATGGTCCAGCGTCTACTTCAACATCAGCAGAAAGTTCTTCTTCCACTTCAACATCTTCTCTCACACTTTCAACAATTTCATCGTCATTGAGAATTTGAAAACCAGGGTCAGACGTGTCACAAGCCATCCACTCTCCTACATCTTCAGCACTTACTTCTGTACAACCAGGAATTTTTACAATCATTTTTCTTATTTCCTCTAGTGGCAACGCATCTTCATCATCTTCATCCTCTCCATTTTCTTGTTTCTCATTTTCTTCAGATTCTTTTTTTTGTTCTTCTCAGACGGTAGGCCTTTCAGTTTATTCCACGCACGTCTTAGCGTCACTGCCGTAACCAAACTCCAAGCTTCCGCTACCATGTAACAGCAGTCCTTTAAATTTATTTTGCTATGATTTGCCAAAACTAATTCTTCATCTTCAGCACCTTCGATCAGCAGTTTTCTCAGCAGTTGCCTTCTGTAATGGCGCTTCATTGTTTCAATAACAGACTGGTCCATGGGTTGCAGCAAACTTGTAACATTGGGGGGCAAAAACGTCGTTTTAAACTGCCCATTCTCTTTTTCCAACAGTTCTGCTGTAGGATGAGTGGGTGCGTTATCAACAATTAAAAGCACCTTACTGCCTTCTTTTCCCACCGATTTTTGGTGCTTTTTCACTTCAGGAATAAACACTTCATCATCCCATTCGGTAAACAAAGCTGCAGTCATCCAGGCCTTGGGTTGACTTTTGTAGAAGAGTGGAAGTTTTTTTACGTTTTTAAATGCTCTTGGATTTTTTGATTTTCCTATCAAAAGAAGTGGTAGTTTATGATTTCCAGTGGAGTTGGCACAGTTAAGCACTGTAACACGTTCTTTACTGACCTTATGTCCAGGGGCACTAGATTCCCTTTTAGAAGCCAAAGTGGTTTTTGGTAATGCTTTCCAAACAAGGCCAGTTTCATCAGCATTATAAACAAACGCCGGATCATAGGATTCTGCTGCAGTTTTAAATTTTTCAATAAAATTTTCAGCAGCTGCAGAGTCTGCTGAAAGCTTCTCACCAGCCAAATCTAACTCGCGTACACCATGCCTGAATTTAAAGTTCCTTAGCCAGCCGTTACTAGCCTTAAAAGATGAATAACCAAGCTTTTCTGCTAAGATTTTGGCTTTTTCACAAAGGATTGGACCTGAAATAGGATTTCCCATAGAACGTTGCTGCAAAAACCATTTAAACACGGCATCTTCCAAATTTTTGTTGGTTGCTGTCTTCATTGTTTTCCTGGAGGAACTTTCATCTTCATTTTCAAGCACCGAAACAAAGTTTAAAAGTGTTGACTTACTGTTTTTAATGTCACAAATTGTTGCTTGTCCAACACCATAAATCTCAGACAACTTCTTACCCGTTACACCTTTATCGAGTTGCTCTATAATTTTCAGTTTGTCCGCTAACGATAGCACAACACGTTTTCTTTTCGAAGCCATGGTAAAAAACAATACAGTACATACATATTGTACACGCACAAACAAAAGTAAGCCGTAGCGAAAGAGTAACGTCCTCGAGCAAGGTCAATAGCACACTGACTATGTACAATCAAAACAAACAATGACAGGTGCGCCGTGACTGCAATGCGCCGGAACTGGAGTGGGGACTCATACCACGTGTTGTGCCTACACTGACTTCGCGGAGGGAAGGATAATAGTGAGCGAACGCGCAAACACTGGCTTCTCGGGGGGAAGAATAATAGCGCACTTAGACTTTTTTTGGACAAATTGTCCATCCAAGTCTTCTTCTGTTTCTCGTTCTTATAATCTGACTTCTAGTATTCTTCTTGTTATCTGTTCCTTACTTGTTCTTTTTACATGTCCGAATTATCTTAGTTGATTTTCTTCTATGTATTATTCTACAGATTTTGTATTCAATATTTGACTGTAGTATTTGTTTTTGACGTGATCTAATCAAGTATTGATCTCAATTTTCCGGAGGAATCTTATTACTGTTGTTTGTATCTTTTTCCTGTGTCTTTCAGTCATTGACCATGTTTCGGAACCATATATTGGTCTATTGCTTTTGTCTACTGTTGTCTCAGTATGAATATTGCGTTTTACGTGCCCCTATTGGGTCTAAATCTAAACTAAGTTCCTTCTAATTTTCCCCTCAATATCTTTTCTATGATTAATAATTTTTAATGCTGAAAAAAGAATATAGCAAAGCTATTACTCTTGGTTTTTTAACCACATAGCAAAATTTTCAAAAGGTGAAAGTCATAGGACAGTTAAACATAAACTGAGTGTCACAATTCACCCCTATTTTACTCTTTACCTAGATGGGTGCTGTTTCATGAATTTGTTTTTACCACAAAATAATTTATGAGACAAATTATAGATATTGAAATTTATTATAGGTAGCGTCACATTATATATACATTTTCTATATGATTCTAACTTCGGGAACATTGGATCAATTCCAAATTACAAAATTTCAAATGTACTTCTAATCCAAACCAAATCAAACTAGAAAAATTTTTAAGAAAAGTGTTATTATCCCTATAGTATGGAAAATTTATGTTTTTACCCCCAATATGTAAAGAAATTTATTTTTTCTTGTGATACACTGTACGAAAAATGCATTTATGTTTGCAAGATAACTACTGTGAAATTTTTATATTGTTGTAGACATCCTGTATACGTTGAAAAAGGGTTTTCCCTTATTTACGAAATGGTATTATTTGTATTTATTTATATAGCTGTGTATATAATTTCTTTAGGTACCTATTATTTATATCATTTAATTTATTTCTAAAAGAATGGTAATTGTTCTTGCCTGATTGAAAGTAACAATATAATAACACTATGTTAATATCACAGTAGGATATATATATATATATATACTTTTTATGATAAATAAAGTTGTTATATTTTCTGAAAAACTTTTTGTTTTTTATACACTCCTTATGTAGAACAGAAAAAAACTTAGAAAAATTTTATGGTTACAATATGGGAAAAATTTAAAATAATGATGGTACGATACTCTTTAACGATATTTTTGTAAAAATGTTTTTACTTTACAAGTTATAACCGAAAAACAAAATACTATTTTTTGGAGGTCTCTAACTTTATATTACAACGCTCTGGATATCTAGAATTTAGTAATTTTGAAAACTAAACAAACAATTTATAACATTCTCGATGTACGACTTGTATTGATACTGATCGATTTTAATAAGTAGAGTGAGAATCAAACTCAATCAAATTGAACTATTATTAACCAAATAAACTTGAGACGGTCCTATTGTAGATCAAATTAAATATGGAGAAGCTTGCGAATGATAACAATGATCATTTTTTACTCACTTGTAATTAGAAAAATAAAATTTCGTAAATAAAAAAAATGGGACAACCTTTAGATTCATATTTATTACTGCCCGTAAAAGAAAAAAATTTGATAAAGCTCTGCAATTGGGGCTATATTCGAAAATCTATAGAAAAATGAGACATACTGTATATTGATAATCTTTTATTGGAATTTAAATCGAAAAAAAATAGACGGAGTTCTGAATCTTTCGGAACCGTTCTTCTTAAGGAGGATTTCCACTGAATAGTCAAAATCACAACTCTGTCGATTTCCCTATAGAAATTACTGAGAAATTAGAAATAAAAAACTAGAGAGAAACAGTTTTATATTATAATTAGAATATAAACTGAATAACAACATTGTAAAAATATATTTATATTTTTTATAAATAATTAAATAATTTTGTCACTTCATTGCCCAGTCAAAAAAAATTAATAAACCCTCTTCTTAACTAAGTGATTAAAAAGTTTAAAAAGATTTAAATTAGATTATAAACATACAAACACAATTACTGGAATAAAAAAAATTCAATTTTTTCTTTATCCTAATTCTTGAAGAATTAGAACCAATATTATAAAGATTGAAAAGGAACTGTTTTCTTTAAAACTACAATCTGTTAAATTAGAAAAAAAACCTCCGCGGGCTCTAATTACAGTTTATACATGATTTCTCATGCTTTGAATTATATTGTCGATAAGTTCTTGGGGAAAATTCTCCCAGTCCTCCAACGCCAATTTAAACTTTTCGATATTATTAGAAACTGGATTTATTTTTCGAAACGCCTTTTTCTCCGGTAGTCCCCGACATTTTGTATCAGATTCATATGTAGCGGTCGTGGTCACTAGTTAATTAAGGTAGTCTCTCACTAAATGATAGTTTCAGTGAAATTTGCTTGTTGATATCTGTCTCCACATTATTTCCCTCTCATTCACTCAATAAAACATGACTACAAATTTATTCAAACTCGATGCTCCCGATCGAATGCTAATCTTGCTATACCATGATCTATGTAGAGTTTTAGGACCTTTGTTGCCACCTAAGAAATTAGCCCACTTCATTCAACCGTCTTTTTAACTTACGTTAAAGTTACAAACTTCTGGACTATTTCGGATTTGAACAGCTATATGGCGACGGTTGTAAAGTCTGCATAACTATAAAACAGTCATCTAAGACTAATTGTCCGACTTGTGCCCTGTCCTCGTCAGTGCAGTCTCATTATAATGTCGAACGAATCTATGAATCACCGATATCGAAACACCCAATCAGAACTAAAAGCAAGTCAGTTGAAAATTGATTAGATTTTTTTCTATTAAAAAAAATATGTACTAAGTTGCTATAACATATGTAAAAAGAAAAATGTTAATAAAAGAATATTTTACCATATATGCCATGGATGAACAAAATGATTTAAATTTAAGTATGTATATCAATAAAGAAATAATGGACAAAATAGTTATGAAAGTAGATATAGATTAAAATATAGTCATATATTTTCTCTTTTAGTTCTTTTAAATTAAAAAAATGAGAATATATAAACAGAGAGCTTATTTAGGATAATCCAAAATAGCCTGCATTAAATCATTACCAGATATTACTCTATCGCTCAAAATATATATCTGAGCTCCTGTTAGAGTCTCTAATAAATTACAAGCAGCTATTTCTGCATATGTAACTCCTCCTATTATATAAATAAGAACTACCCTTGATTGTAAAGGATATCCTTTATCGACTATCAACAATGGTCCTAAAACCTCCAGTTTTGCTTTAATTTCATCCTTGGGGACTGAATTCAAGATCATACCAGCTATTTGGGTTATCAAAGGTATGTAACAACCAGCGAAAACATAACTAGCACATGTGGGAAACTTGAAATTGACTTTTGAAGGGTCGGCAGGTATTTGTTTCATATTTTTTGCATTTAAATGATAATTGCTTGAAGTAAATTTTGGAATTTTTAATTTTCCATGTAAATTTAATGTAGAACTAGTTTTAACAGGTTCTGGAACAAAACCAGCACTGATCAAATTGTAAAAAGCAAACCCATAATGGAATCCGAATTGATAGAGAAATTTTAACCAAAACTGTTTAATTTCGCTTTCACTTAATGGTTGAAAAAGACATAATAAACAAAATAACCTTAAAGTTAACAATTTATCATTTTCAGTATTTAAAAGTTTCTCAAGGTAATTCAAATTAGAACTTCTTTCAGTATCCTGTATAATATTTTGTTCTATAAACTTTTGAACTTCATATCTGGGCCCTAGTATATTAATTATACTTTCAGCTGCAAGTAAATGGTTTGTTATGTCCTTTTTTTTAGTCTTAGCTGCTTGTAATTGAGTTTGTACATAATGTTTTATTTCATCTAATGCCATTTCCCTAGAATTCATTGTTTCTGTCCTTAACTCTTTTGTCAAATGACTCAAAACTGAAGTAACTTCTGTGAAGAATCTATTTTTAATGTCACAGTAAATTGTGTCTTTTTTACTATCTAAACAGAATTTTATCGGTTGCATTTCTGGTAAGGGATTGCACTTTTCATCTAGTTTCTTTAGATCCTCTTGTTTTTTCTCACAAATACCAGAGTTGACTGTATATACTTCACTTAGTAATCCAGCGTATGTACCTGGTGTGAGTAATGCACTAGTATAATCAATGTTTCTATCCATTATTATCAATGCCCCAAAATCAGATTCCAATCTATCACTTTCCCCTTTATCTTCACAGTACTGGTCAAACTGAGATAACAATGATTTTGAATATTGACCAAGTGTTACAATAAATCTAGGTTTTCCAATAACAAAACTCAGCTGCCACAAACATTTTGATAATACAGGTAGATATGTTAAATTCTGATGTACGAATAATGAACTATATATGTTTGGAATCTCTAAACTGAGCAACCCTACATCTAAATAAATAGGCATCCACTGAAACATATGTATCCTTATAACACTGTGGAGTAAACCTAATTCTTCTAATTCGTTCTCATATGAACAGTTATAAGATGGTATCACAATAATATGAAATTTATTTTTTACTGCTTTCTCAATATCGTCAACTTGAGATCGTATTTGGCACACTACTTGTTTAAAGAGTCTAATATCTGAATATATCATATAAAACATACAAGCTCCTTCAGAACTTGGACTTATTGACTCCAACTTGAATATTTTTTCTACGCCATTTCCCCTACAAATCACACGTTTACGGGATAATGAAAAAAAAAACGATTCAGTACGTACTTTAACCATTTCACACCACAAACTTTTTCTAATGGTCTTATTAAAGATGATTCTATTATTAAAAATTTTTTGCTCGAGACTAAGTTTAAGATTCTAGAGAATTGAGCTTTTGAAATTTCTTGTAGTGACGATAATTTTTTTGACACTTCCATTTTTATACAAAATTTTAAAAAATTTGTGTTCAAAACACAAAGTACACATAACCTAATGATAAACGTCATAATCTTCTTTTTATTTAATATGTACCCTTAATAATTGTGGTTACCTACTAAATAGTATACTATTTGCTAATATAAAATTTCCTTTTAATTGTATGATTTTTTTAAAAATTATTTAATTTTTAATAAATTAGTCGCAAATATCACAGCATTTTTATTTATGAGTTAAATAGTTTCACATTCAATTAATTTTAACCTTCTTCTTGTTCGCCTTCTTCACCTTCTCCTTCACCTTCTCCTTCACCTTCTTCTCCGCCTTCTTCGCCACCTTCTTCGCCACCTTCTTCGCCACCTTCTTCACCACCTTCGCCGCCGCCTTCTCCGCCGCCTTCGCCACCACCACCACCTTCACTAAGGCCAAGCATTTCCAATAATTGGTTTATTGCGTCTTTTACGGGATCCCAAACTAAATTAACTATTGTAAAGACGTACCACAAACTATGCATACATGGAGGATGTTGGTAATATGTTAAATCGGACCAATCAAGATCCATAAGCGCCGGAACGGGCTCTTCAGCCATTTCATTTAATTTAGTTGCACAAAATTTAAAAGTTACAAAAAATTTTTTTGCAGAATTAACACTTACATTTGGAAGATATATCAAATAATTATATTTCAAATAATGTCAAAATTACTGAGAGATCTTGATTGTCGTTTTGACATGATTTTAAAAAGTAATGTGGGTTAATTCGGAACACACACATTTTTGACAGGTGATTAGTGGCTTTCTTTTGAAAGAATTGCTTTTCTCGATTGAGTATCTATAGCTGTTTTACTCATATACTTAGAAAAAGAAAACTTATAACCAAAAAGAGGTCGATTAATTACTATTAAGCCACGCTTTACAATAGAAGTCAAACGTCAACGTTATTAGAAAGATGTGTTGTCATAATTCTGTCATTTAAAATTGGTGTCGTTGTCACTAAATGTTGATGTTATTTTCACTCTTGAATCGGACTCTTAGAGAGAAAGACGTGAAGTTTAAAAACGTCGTTTTCTTTTTGTTCCTTTAAATTTTGAAGAAATATACTATACATTATGGCACCTAAACAAAGAATGCGTATTGCAAACGAAAAAGCCATGAAGAATGTCACTTTAAGAGGAAATGTGCCCAAAACATCTGTAAGTACAACTTACCATATTGTATACAAGAAAACTTATAACATAATACACTAAAACCACATCATTAAAATAACAGTTTAATTTGTTGAATTTATTCTGGATTTATAACATATTATATCAACCATATGGAATTAATTGTATAAACAAAAACCACTTCAATGACGTGTTTGAATAAGATAAGATCATAAAGTATTACTTGATTTTAGAGAGTACATATTTTAGGATTTTGAAAAAAATTTTTTTTATCCAAATCAATCTTGCATACATATTTCTTATTAACAGTCTTTGGATGTACTTGTAAATTTATAATTAGGTATATAAATTTATTTGCAGAAACCAAACCAAGATGGGCCAACTGTGGGACCATGGCTTCTGGCACTCTTTGTATTTGTTGTATGCGGATCAGCTGTTTTTCAAATAATTCAATCTATTCGCTTGGCTTAAAAATAAGTGTATATTAACCAATTTCATCATAAAATTATCTAATTGGGGCTTTAATATAATTTTTTTTTCAACTTATTACCATGCCGTTTTTTTTTATAAAAAAGTATGTGTATATATTTGTTGTAATGTCTTTAGATTTTACAAATATTCAGTTATATGCACTTGAAACTTTAATTTTGTAAACTTTTTAAACATTTTACCATTCCAATGTCATCATTTGCATTTATGTAACTGAATCTATTTTTTGAATATAATGTAATTTTTGAAATACTAGTATTTATTTCTATCTCCAATTTCCTTACACTGCTTCAAAATTTCTTAACATTTTCACTATCTAACACTCAGAAAGACGTTTTTGTACTATGTGTATTTATCATTGCTTAAAAAAATTCTTGGGCTAAACTCCAATTAATATCATTAGGAAATATAAAGAGGAAAACAGGCTAAATACATGGAGAAGAGTGTTGAGAAATATTTTTGGAAGGATATGTGTGGAGCAAAGTGATTGGAGAAAAAGAAAGAATGCAGAAATTAAAAGTTTATATGGTCAGGCAGAGATCAAATATATAATAATGGCAAGACTGTGTTGGTTGAGGCATATAGTCGGAATGGACGAAAATTGGGTGAAACGAGCCCTTAATGAGTGGACCGAGCGCAAAAAGAGGGCGTCCACTTAGAAAATGGTTAGATGTATATAAAGAAGTCTTACAGAAGATAGGGAAACCATTATTCTAATCTATTAATTGCCATAGCATTGTAGGATTAGAGCTAGTCAAAGTCTATTAATTTGATAATGGAATTATTTAAATTTAGCTTATCTACGGATATGATATATTCAATCTCCTATTGACCATTTTCAATTAAGAGCAAAACTTGAATAATAAATTCAGAACATGGATCAGAGAGAGAAAGAGACGTTTGTTGGATTTATTTTTTGGGATGGGATGAAGGAATTTTATTATTAAAAGAACGAATGCAGAGATTGTAAGTTTATATGGACAGGCAGAGATCGGTTATATAATAAGTGCAAAAAGACTGCGTTAGTTCAGGCATATAGCCGGAATGGAAGAAAATAAGTGGGTGAAAAGAGCCCTAAACGATAGAAGGATAGAGAATTGGTGAAATGCAGTAATGACCAAAAGGAATTTGAGAAAAACTGTGGAAAGACTTAAAGTGATGAGCTCATAAGGCCTAATATGTATTATATATAGATAAGTTTTTTATTTCTATAAAAATCCGTTTAAAATAACAGGTAAAAATTTGACGTTTTGACCTACTGTTATTAATTATTTACTATGAAAAGAGACCATTACTCAAACTCAAAAACTGATGTGATTTTCGGAATCTCCATGAGAAAATACATGACACCACGTGTTTTTTTATACTTTCAGAGTATGCCATTTTTTCAAATTTTGTTATCAAAAAAAATATTTTATCTCCTATTTCGCTCGAATTTCGTACGGGGAGGGTACTTTATGATTTGATTAGATAGCTCTTTTAATAAATATCAGATTTGAATATAATTGATTATAAATTTTTAGTCTCACCCTTAAGGAGAGGTAACCAATCATACACTCTAGCAAATTACATGGAGAAGACTATTTATAGTTTCTAGCATCGCTTGGTAGATGGCGATAAAATCGTGAATCGTAGAATAAGTAAAAGTATTGAGGCTGATAAATAATAGGTCTAATTTATCTATGCGAGTCGCATAACGGGTTGCGGATATGACAGGCCCAATACGAGTAGACAATGTGATAAAAATTAATGAAGTAATTGAATTGACTGGGCTATTTTTCAAATGATTAGTTTCCAATAGATACTTCCTTGATTATGTATAGAGAGGGTTTATAATACCGAAACCGATATGTCTGAAATGATGATTGTTTTATGTGGTTCGTGGCTGCGTTTTTTGTTGCCTACCCGGTAGGTTCGGGTATGATTTCTTATACCCAACATAGGGAACGCGGTAGTAAAAAAATTGGATAACAGGTGACACAGAGGTCGGTAACGTGCACTAGCGTGGTTCTAAAGAACGTTTTCTGCATAGATAACCTTTATACGGTTTTCTGTTTTATTTTCTTTTTCTAAAATAGATTATATTTTTATAAAAAAGGTCCACAACCATCATTTACCTGAACCGTTCGGAAAAATACGAAAATTTCAATTTTTTTCGATCTACTTACAATATGTCGCATTTTTTTAATGTTGAGAAATAAAGAACAAATTATAAAACGATTCCCACTTAACAATGAATCGCAATATTGTTGCTCTATGTAGCTATACCTAGAATATATTTTTTACAAGACTCCACAATACATTGTTCTACTTCCAAAATGAGTAAACTCCTCCCAAAGGAGGGTATTTTCACGGTTTTTGTGTCCCACTTTCTTAATACTTAAGCCTTTTAGCGAAATGTACAGGACATTCTCAGAGTAATTACTCTAATGTTTCCATTGCCTGTTCTTCAGACTTCTTAGCTGATAGGATTATGAATCTTTTGAATTGTCTTGGATCTGGAGTGTTTCCCCAGTAAGACTCAAGCTGATTCTTAAACTATACGTTCAGTTTGTTATTGATGTGGTTCCTCATGAGGCCACAGTAGTATCTTTCAAAATATGGAAATTATAAGTTCCCGCGTATTTCTTTCATACTTTGGCAAGGCTATCTTCTTCTTCATTGCCTAGTATACCCTAGTGGCAACACTAGGGTTACTTTGTTTCTGTTAGCTAATATTTTTAGAGTTTGTTCACCCTCCCACACAAGTTTGAACGTGCTCTCAATAGCTTTCAGGACCACTTGGCTATCTGTGATAATGTGAATGTCCTTTTTAAGAGGTTTCTATCCAAACCCTCCTTATTTGTTTATTGCTGGCGACTCTACCTGATAAATGGTGAGTACTGTTCCTAGTAGTATAAAGAGCTTGCAATTTGGTAAAGAATTTCCAAATCCAGCTCCTTGCGTTAACTTCCAACCGCCTGTGTACCAGAGAGATACATTTCGAGCTTGCTTTATTGACCCGTGATTGACGGTCGTTAATTACCACTTCAAATGAGATCTTGGTTCATCATGCTATGAATTTGATCCATTGGTTTGTCGCTGCTTTCTACCTTTATCAGTTCTAAGATTCTTAGGTAATTTTACTATCTGGATTAGCCTGTAGCAGGTTTAGTAACGCTTCTAAGGCTGTGGTGGGGTAGGTTCACATTGTCTCTGCAATACCTAGAGAGATCAGCCTTTGAATTTTTTTCTGAGATGATGTGTATGATGTTATATAAATGAAAAGATCATGCTTTTGTTATATATTTCACTTAATCAAGATTAATATAATATCCTCAAATTTATTTACTAAAGAATATTTTCATAAAAATTGTGAAATATAAAATCCCTTAGCAATAGTACTTAATTTTTGTACTGTTAGGTATAATAAAAACAAAAATTCCAATTCTACAATAATTTATAATTTGATATAAATTACAGTGATTTAAGATGACTAATAATGATAACTTTAATAATGTCTACTTTTTTATAATCCCTCACAGGGAATTTACAAATTACTATACACATAACATTTATCATTTTGCTGCATTTTGACGGTTTTCTTGCAATAAAACAAATTCTATAAATTCAGACTTCAATATAATAATTTAATTACAATAATTTTGAATTGGTCAATCCGATGGAGATATATTTTGAGCTGCCGCTACCAAAGTGTCATGGATTTCTTTAGTATAAGAAACTTGCGCAGTTGCTGTTGCAAGAAATTGAGGATATGTTAATGTATTGTCATTAAGACCTAAACTTTCAGTTTTTGTTGGTGCTACAGGTAGATTTAGAAACCTATTGCTGCTTTCTTGTTGAGACAAACATTTTAAAGAAGTTTTCTGGAAATATAAACAATTCATACTAAAACTCGATTCATCATTATCTGTTAAGCTCAAGAAGGATCAACTCTATCTTATTCAATAAAATAAAAATATCTTACCAAGTGGAGTTCAATTTGATCGCAAATGGAATAAAATTCTTCCAAGTTTTTATCAAAACGAGGTATTTGAACATCAACACCTTTCCTAAAATAATAATTTTGTTCCTTTATAAAAGTTATGAGCAGCGGAATAATTTAAAGCAAAAAAAAGTTTTGTTAATATGTTAAAATTCAATTACTTCATTTTATACTCACTGTGAGCCTACATCTACTTGACTATTCTGGTTTAGAGTTTGAGCAGAAGTTTTTATTGTGTTCTAAAAACGAATTCGCAACATGAAATATAAATTTATTGTCACTCATAACTTCCAATGGTAAAGCTACTTAGAGACTTACAGAAAGAGATTCACGTAATGGTCCAATCAATGATTTTATTTTGGAAATATTATCTAGAGGTTGCTGTTGTTGTTGCGGCTGCTGTTGCTGTGGTTGGGGTTGTTGAATTTGCTGTTGCATAAGGGGTTGTTGAGGATTTTGCTGTTGTTGTTGCTGCTGCTGCTGTTGTTGTTGAAGCAGAATATTCATCATATTGAAATTACGATTGGTACGTAAATTAGAGAAAAAATACAAATTTTTATGAGAAAGTAACAAACTATAGTAATTAGAAAAGTTATATTCCTTATTTCACCTAAACTAAATGAAAGTACTGGTTTCTATATCAACAATAACACCCTCAAATGGCTTTCTCGTTATGTTTAATCAACCAGTAGTTTATATGGTTTACTTTAAGGTGTCTTCTCATGTTGATATCCGACACTAGTTTAAAGCGTCAAATCTCAAAATTTCGCCTAGAACGCCATCTTAAATTGCTGCAGCGTTAAACTTCAAAACCAATAGTCTATTAATCTAGATCATAGAGATTAATAAATTTTAATGTAAAAAAGAAGAAGCAACCCCTCATTTATCCATGATTTATCAGAGTAGGAATAATATCATATGGCTATTTACTCCGAATAATAGTGAAAGGGATTACTTTTCGAACAATTTTACAACTCGAGATTAAGTTAACTATCGATCATAATCTAGCTTAAAAGAAACAGATCATAGAGGAACCCACATTGTTTGACAAATGACATTGGCAGTAATGACACATTTTTATTACACTAGCCTCATGCTTGGTAGGTGGCAGAACTTAATTTGTGTTGTCGAGATTTACGTACAAGTTGACCTTCTTTTTGGTGTATCTTCTGGTTAGAATTCGTTGGATAACGTTTAAACACGACTATTGCAGAACGGAGAGAGTCAATCAGCACTTCGACGCATCTCTTGTTACGGAATTGTCTGGCTCAATATGTTCACATGGAGCGGATTAAATGCGGAGCAAAATATGCGTCATGAACTTTCATGTCGTGACGCATGCGTCAAGGAGCTGATTGGCTCTCGCCATTCCGCAATAGTCATGACCTACGCCATCTGATTGAGCCCTTACTTTGTATGTATGACCATAGACATCTATGGTTTAAGCCGAAGTTTTTCGGTAAACGCCACCTATAAAACATGAAAAAAGTCGATATCTGTGGTTTAAACTGATTTTTAGATTATGATCAAATTAACACGTTCAGAATTTCCGTAAAGCTCCTTTTAAAATTTTGTCTCTACACTAAAAATTCATAATCACACATATAGTCAAATGTTACTTGCAACAATTTTTCAAAATAAATAGTGCTACATAACAAGTCAATAACACGTGCAAATTTTGACATATCTGAGCCTAACTTCATTTTATTCAAATTTCAAGAAGTCAATAAATTTTTAATTTTTTTTTTAAATAATACAAATTAAAAGGTTGGGCAATTGTAATGTGTTACAGCATATAATATGTCTCGTCATCCATCACCATTAGACAATGAGCAATGTAGGCAATGTTCTAGATTTTCGGATTATGTGAAATCTGCCACAAAGAAATCCAAAGAGAATAGTCAAAAAAATGTGAGTAAAAGTTATGATCAAAACTTTTCAAAATCAATTTAATCAATATTGCTTCTACCTATTTTAGGGAAATGAGGAAAAACCAATACGAGAAGATTGTCCATTAGATAAAGATGGATTGGGTAATAAATCTTGGGGATTACTTCATACAATGGCAGCTAAATATCCAACGAAACCCACACTTCAAGATGAATGTTCAATGAAAGAATTTTTTGCACATTTTGCTAGATTTTACCCATGCGATCATTGTGCTAAAGATTTAAGAGATGAGTAAGTAAGATAACATAAACTAAAATATAAAACTTAACAATGTTTCATTACATTTTAGATTAAAAATAGATCCTCCACAAACGAAATCTCAAGATGAATTGAGTCAATGGTTATGTAAATTACATAACAAGATAAATGTTAAAATAGGTAAAGAAATTTTCGACTGCTCAAAGGTAAATGAGCGATGGAGAGATGGTTGGGCAGATGGCTCTTGTGATTATTAGGTTTAAATAAGAGAACCATAATAGTTTTTAAGAAGTCAAATATTTTGTGATATATATAATTGAAATTAGAAAATATATATACATATGTTTTATTGTGTCATAGAATGTTGTCCTTTGAAAATCCAATCAGTCGCTTCGGCTTGGTCATTAGGCAAGCTGTAAGAAGTGTTTCTACCACATCTATGTGAGAGCTGGGCACTCATAGATGATGTGGTTCGCAATTTAATCCTTCTCCATCTACCTGCAGCACTCTAGGTCGTCCATGATGCCCATACTGTGGAGATGGAGTCTTAGAGACCATGTCTAGAGCAGTTGTTTGGTAGGAAATGCAAAAGGGCTATATATTTGTGTATTTGTGCCTTAGCTTGTCTCATGCAGTTATCTTTCCATCTCTGCTGTTTGGTGGATTTGCAGATCCCAGTTTAGCTTGTAGCTCATCAGTTCTTATAAGACTTTCTTTAACTTTAGCACTAGTCTGAAGCATACCATTTAGGCCGTTATGGCAGCTCTAGTTTCCGAACAGATTCCTGTGGCGTCCATTGAGTATCGTACGTCTACTTTTCATAACAGCAAATACCTCGTCTGTTTGAGGTTTCCCCAAGCTTCTGATATCATTAGAATTGCATATATGCTAATTTTTTTGTATCTTCTCTGTTCTCAATATTGTGAAGCATTTGTTTGTACATGGAAGTTTACTGTACTGTGATTTTAAAACTTATCAATTGATCCATGGCTCTAAAACAGAAGTGACATTGGGCGATAAAAAGACAAGTTTGATGCATTTTATATTGGAGACAACGGGGAGAGATTCTCTACTAGTAGGAAAATTTTGTTTCCTCCAGATTTTACATTTGCATCTCAGTTAGTAAAAAGTAAATCGTTTTTAGGTCATAATAAAATCGCTGGTCAATGAACCACAGAAGAATTTGTTCAAATATTAATGACTAATAAAAATCAAGAGTATTTAAAAAAAACTTTTTATAAAAATTTTCACCAGCAAATTATCCAAGTACTTTCCATGCAATATAAATTATTTACAAATACGAATCAGTACCGAACGGAAAGAGTTCAAGTGAATCAAATAACTTATCCTCTTCGGCATCCTCTTCCAAAGAATCTTTGTTACCAAAATTTTTTTGTGAGCCCCTTTTTAATCTATCACTTTCACCGATAAAATTTTCTTGGTTATGTTCAGATCCTTCCATAGTGTCAAGTAATATATCAGAATTTATAGATTCATGTTTATCTGTTATTGTGGTGTTACCAATTTTGTTGTCCCCTGGATTTAAATCATTATTACTTGCATCTTGTTTACCGAATATTGATTTCCCTTTAATTGTATCCAAATAACTGAAATTTTCAACAACGTTTTTTGTTTCTTCTTTGTGTTCAGAATTATCAACCATCCAATTGTTGAATCTCTGTTGTATGATAGTAGAGCCAAGCTCTTCATATTCAGATTTTGTTACTAAAACATGCAAGTTGTAAATAGAAAAAAGAAAATATCTAAAATGTATCATTGTCAAATTTGTTATTAAATTTCACATACAAAAAAATAAGTACTAAAATAATTCGAATTGGTTCAAATACATTCATGTAAGGAAATATATAAAATATTATTCAACACTTTGACTGCCAACTTCAAAATAACTCATAATTAACCTCCCCGAGGAGTTTTTTTTACATAATTTAAGTAAGGACTAGAACTTTTTGGAAAAGGCCTTCATATTCTATTCATTCATTCATATTCAGTGATAACTTTATATTCAAATTAGTATTTCTAATGATACAATGTGATTAAATAAAATTGTGAAAATTTCCTTAGCATTCAACGTGTTAAAAGTAGGATTACTGAAAACACTGTTTACTGTTTCGGACATTGTAACTTAGTATAAAAACAAAAAATATTCAGAAATTGAGGGCCAGAATACAACAAACAACATACATATTTCAAATATTCAAATATTTCAAATGTTGCTTGCAAAGGGGGTAATCAAGTTTTTAATAAAATCTCGTTTAAAGGTCAACAATCCAGAATAAATGCAGAGATCTTTATTAAGAGGAGAAGGAGTGAAAAGAAAAAGAGGTCTTCCAGAGAAAAAAAGGATAGAAGCATGTAGAGAAAATCTAGAAATAGTAGGAATAGAGAACTAGTGTTATGCAGCCATAAATAAAAATAAAAGGAGGAAAATAGTAAAGCAACTCCAAGCCTTGGACCAATAAAGCCTGTTGAGCTGTTTTTTTTTATATATAAAAAAATACCAATTTACCTAAAAATGATTTAAAGTTGGGGAATTTTAATAAGGCGCCTCCTCCCTCCCAACTGTAAGTTATAGGATTCTCTGGTAAATACACAGATATTTCCCATTCTTGAGGCAACTGTGATCGTAGTTCTGCATACATTCGCTCATTAAAACCTGAAGAATTTTTTTATATAAATGAAAAAAAATGGAGTATTTTGATTAAATTTACCTGGAAATTTACAATTTCCACCAACTAGAACTACATGTTTGACTAAATCTTCTTGTTGATTTTTTGGACAACAATAAACTGATTTTACAATAGCTTCTGCAATACCCATACTTTTCATTCCAATATCAGAAGGATGAAAAAGAATTTCAGGTACCACAAAACGTTCGTTATTTAAACGTAATATCTGGCAATTTTCCTCTATTTCCTTCTGGTTTACATTATTTGGATCTTGTATGTAACCTCTACGAATATTATTAAAATCGGGCAAAACATAATTTTTCACAATTTCATTATTTCGTTTGTTGGCAGCTAGTTTCAATTCTTGTATAACATTTTCTGCAACATAGCAAGTATCTTCTTTTACTTGATTTATGACATATGTTTCTTCCATTACGTTATACTGTCTATAGGAAATCAGATCTTTCAAGTGATTTGTTAATAATTTTCCACCTACATTCAGTCTTTTGATTCCTCTCAAATATTTTTTTCCATTAATATAAGGGACAACTTGGGTGAAACTAAACCCTGAGTCAACAATAATACAAGAAGCATTTTCTGATAAATTATGTTCTTCTGTGTATCTCAAGGTAGCTAAATCACTAGGATTTAGCCTAAACATAGCAGGAACTTCATATTCTTCAAAGAATATTTCATCAGTACAATCTTGAATAGATTTAAAGTTAAATAATGGTTGTGTCATTATTACGGGTTTGTCTTCTACTGGATATAAATTTTTACTAAATATATGATCCCACACTGGTTTCTGTACATCCCATTTTGTAATATATCCTCTTTCACAAGGCATAAGGAAATACAACCCTGAACAATCTCTACATTCATTAATTTGATTACCTACGAGAAAAATTAATCAAATCAAAACAAAAGGAACATTTTTTATATACCTATAAATAATCGTTTCCTCTCAGATTTTGCTTTCATGATGCAGTTAGGTATAAGATCAACTTTATCTTTAGAAAATCCTATTTTAATATTATATGCTCCATTATCGACTATCAAAGCGGACATACTCTCCCGTTTTGGACTAGGTTCTATATTAGCGCTACTTCTACGACGCTTCATTTTCGTTTTATCAGTAATTTTCGAATACATTTTTGGTTCACTCATTGTAAAAATATATATGTAGTCATGAAAATCTATTTACAATTTTTCTGCTCGTAAAGAACTTTTTGTAAGGTTAGAGCAAACTTCAGAGTATATGAAGAGGTTACGAAATGGCCGTCGTGGGGTAAGCAAATGCAGCTTCTGCAGCTTTGAGATAAGTATTAACTATTGACAAAACAGAAAAAATAAAACAAAAGCCTTAAGAGGTTATGTTATCATTTGTAAGTCATTGAATTTTTTAGTGGAGTGGTTAACTAATTTACATTGGAGTAAAATCAAAATATCTTCGGACGCGATAGTAAAATATTTGGTGGTGCTCCACAAGAATGCTTCAAAAGTACTTATAATATCCCAATGCCATCAAAAAATGAATATTTTCATGGTCGCTTGCGACCACAACGACCGTAGTCAAACTGCCGATCGTGGGGTAAACAATTTAGTTTCTCCTATGTACCTGTGTTAGCTTTTCTTGATTTTTTCGGCTAGTGAGAGTTGTTTTGAATTGCTTTTTTGTTTGATGGTGTTAAAAAGATTCCATAGATACTTTTAAGATATCATTCAGTGAAATTAATACAGCTGAAACTGAGTATTTTTGTAGTTTCTTTTACTCAGTTTGCAAGTAAGCAATTTACGAATCTTAATACATTTGTGTATGTTTTTAGCTTATATTCCAGGAGTTTTTCAACTTTAGTTTCAACAGCTACGTTCTTGTTTATAAAACATGAGTGAATACTTTTTAAGGTTGCAAAGTGATAACCTAGAGGAGGTTGAAAGGTACCAAGACTAGTCAGAATCCTGTTCATTTCCAATATACTTTATAAAAAATATTGTTATAGTTATTTTCGAACCAAATCTTTAAGAAGCAATGTCGCAATAAAATTGGAAATAATAAATAAATAATAATTCTAAAATCGAACAATGAAGTTCACAAACCACACAAAAACTAGAGCAAAAGCATTTGTTTATCAAATGGCGGGATTTTAACATTTAGTTAGGTTGCTCTATGAAAAGTTGAGTTTAATCTATGAGTAAAGCAAACTTGAGAGTATTAATGGCTGTTTATTAAAAAAGGCCAAAAATTGAACTCTTATGAATGTTCAACCATCCACTACTAATACATAAGCGTATCTTATATTATTAAATTCAGGCACAAGATACACACAAGCATTTTAAATTTATTGTTTGAATTAGGGTATGAGGAGTTTGAAAAACCTGTGTAAGTAAAGAAAATATATTTTTAAAAATAACTTGAAAATATCACAATTCCTTCGATTTTGAATAAATTGACAACAAATTTCTACCTTTTTCGACAATTGGTTGGATATAAATTTTCTCAAAATACTGTATTAATTTTTCAACTTGTTTTTCCTCATTATCAAAATCGGCAGTTAGTTTAATGTTTCTTTTCCCAATAGCTTCTTCTGTATCCAAAGACTCTGGAAAGTATTCAAATATTCGATTACAGCCGATAAGATTTATTTCTTCTAATGTAGGATTTTCTATCAACCGTCTCAATGATATCCCAGTAAGATCAGTATTGTAAGAAAGATTTATATTTACTAAAGATTTTCCTGAACACAACCTACAAATTAATATTAATAAATAGTAAGATCTATAATAAACTTGTTTTGAGTTACAGTTCTATTGAAGACATGATGAATATGAGTGGAATATTTAAAAAGGGCGAAGAATATACAAAACTGTTTCGAATTCAAACACTTATGGCGAAACTGACTCCCTTTGTACAGGTTTTGGAACAGTTCAAGTAAAAAATAAACACAATATCAATTACTACCAGATAACTAAGATAGTAAACAGGGGTTACCTAGTACTGAAATCTTGAGCCCCCTATTGGAGCTGTTTTTGCTATCCTTTACAGCTCGCTTTCAAATTCCGATGCTATAATCAACTTCAGTATCTGATCAGTGGCGGTTTTACAGATTCGCCGTATGTAGGCTATTCGTCTTTTGCCGCCTCTACTGAAATGTTATAGCTTAGTTCACAATTATTTGAATTAATTTTATATCAATAAAATTTCAACCTTATAATTTGAGAACTAAGTCTCTGTGTAAGATCCTTGATTATTTTAAGAGCAAATAATTATATCATCGTATGGTGTTCATTAGGTATATTTCTATGCATAAAACAGTTAAAGCCTTTAGATTTTATTGACGTAAGTCGATGGTAAATAGTTTTTAGTAAACATTACAGTAGGTCCAGACAGACAATTCTAAAGATTCACAAAGATTTTTCCTCATCTTGAAATTGAGAATAGACCTGTTTACATACAAGTTTCATCTTAGCATAGCTTTTCTGCAAAAATAGCTTTAAATGTTCTTTACACCTCAAGTCCACATCTAGAATTAGTTCTAAGTTCTTAGCAAATTGTTTTATCACCAATGTCTCACTGCCCAATTCCAATTTTAAATTTTTTTGCAAATTTTCTTTTCGTCTCTGAAAACAAAACAGCAAAACTTCAGTCTTATTTGCATTCGGATTTAGATTTTGTTCAGTGGAATATTCAAGAATAGTTGACAGTTCTCTGTTTAGGTATGTAGCTGATGCATTTGGACCTGCAAGATCAAAGTAATGTAGAACCTGATTTTTATCAGCATATGATTGAATATGACAGTGTGAGACATTGTCATATATATCAAAGATATATACGAGGAACAAAAGTGGGCTAATTATTGAACCCTGCGGCACACCATATTATATTTCGTCAGCCTCTTATGAACTCTGATCCGTGCGAACTTCTTCCTTTTAAGTAGGATTCGAAGAATTTACATATTTCATCATATTCCAGATATTTCAGCTTTTCACAAAGAAGATGATGATCCAATACATCAAATGCCTTGGAGTAATCCAAGGAGACGGATATGACAGCCTTCTCCTTATCCAATACTCTTATTATGTGATATTTAACATTGCAGTTGCTGTGCTATGCCCCATACGAAACCCTGACTGATGGATGGGAAGAAAATTATTTTCCTGTAAAAAAGAGTTCATCTGGGTTTGCATTGCTCGTCCAAGGACTTTTGAAAGTACTGGTAACAAGCTTATAGGACGCAAATCTTTCAATTCAGTTGGATTATGTACTTTAGGTACCGGACAGACTAACGCCTCTTTCCAGCCGTTAGGAAAGTAGCCAGTCTCTAGATAAGAATTTATAATATGAGTCAAGGGATTTAGCACTGTGGGCAAGTAACGTTTGAGCATCTGCAACGTAAGACCATAATTTCCAGCCGCGTTTGATTTAATCATAAATACATGGTTAAGAATTGATTCAGGAGACTCCATAACAAAGCTTAACTTTGGCTTATGGCTTTTGTAGAAAGCTATGTTCTCCTGACGTACATGGGACTTGTTGAAAACGCTCAGAAAGTACTTATTGATCTCATCGGCCTTTTACAAACTTGTAGGCAGATTTGTGGATGTTCTGTTAAAAGATGATGCGTAAGGTAATTTCAAGTTTTAGCTATAAAGCATTGGAAATTTTTGTTAAATCTAAGTTTATACATCATTAGTTACTTTAGTTGTAACATAATAATTAAAAAAATATCATTCCTTACCTAAGTAGTTCATATAAGTCATTATCTTGCAATTTACTTCTTGATAAATTTAAACATTCCAATGAAATGAAAAGGTTGTTTTCATTAAATGTATCATTCCATCGTTCCACTTTTATATTATTTAAACAATTTCCAGATAAATTCAATTCGACTATATTGCCAAATGTAGTCCAGGAAAGAAATTTTTCAATATCAGACGAACTCAACTTATTATAACACATATTTAAATTACGAATATCTCTCAGATTTAAATTTGAGTTGGCATTTTCGATTTCTTTGAATAATCCGCTGGTAAATTCCACATTTCCAATATTTAATTGTTCCAATTTTAAATGTTTCGTTATTTCACTCAAATGATAGAAGCTTTTGTTTCTCAAGTAATTATTACTAAGATCTAAGTGCTTTAGTTTTTCTAAAATCCTCCCCGAAGCCATCGAAAACATTTTAACGATTTCATTCAAGTGATTACTGGTTAAACCAGTACATCGAAGATTTAACGAAGTAAGGTTTACCAAAGAAGGAAGACTTGCACATAAAATGGCCATGCAACTAACGTCGAGAAAATTTCCTGATAAATTTAAATCTAATAAAGTCGTTTGATGGTTTAAGGCTTTACAAAGGGGGGATAGAGTTGTAGAAAATCCTCGGTTTTGTATATTCAGTTTCACTGAAACCTCTTCTAATAATTTAGCCAGGCTATCATTGACATCTGAAAAATAAATTTGATAAGAAAATAAATCTTATAACGTACATAATTTTTTTATTTCAGGTTAACGTACTTCGACAGCACTGATCATTGGCACACAAAAAGAATCATATAATTCATAAGTTAAATAAAGGACTCTATATCTATTACAAGACATAAATCTCGCTAAAACTCGAGCACGGCTGGACCGATTTGGCTACTTTTGGTCTTGAATTATTTATGTTCAGAGTCCAGAGAAGGTTTAAAAGGTGATTAAATTGAATAAAAACAACAATTTTGTTTTTTCTTGATGTTTTGTCACAAATTAAATTTTTGAACGCAACCATAATATTTGACATTTGACAACCAACTAATATGTAGATCCATCAGCGTAAACACTACACGTCGAAAGAACTTAAGAGTTGTAGTCACTGCGCAATCGACATCGGATTCAGTTTTGGAGGCATTTATATAAAATTTCAATTCAATTGGAATAGAACAAGCTGATTATCTCGATTGATTATAATAACAATGATTCAAAATGTCTTTCATTAAATATTGGAAAAAAATAATAAAAAATAAAAAAAAGGAGACAGTTAAAATAATATATAAAAAATATATTTCGTTCAATTAAATCAAAAAATGTTTAATTGTCTATTAGTAAATAATGGGTGTATCAAAATTCATTATCATTTTTTATTAAAATATAAAATCAATATATTAAACATAAAATGGTTAAATCAGAAATAGAAAATTTTTTTAATTTAATTTCTTTTGAGAAAACTTTATAATCAATATCTTAGGAGTTCTTTTTTATTACTAAATACTCTTTTCACACTTTATAAACATAGAATCTATATTTTTTTACCTTCTCTCATATGCGAACAAACTTCTTTATATCTTTCAACCAAAGGAGTTGCGTACAGTTTTATGATCCTGCCAACCACCGGTTCTGCTTGCGTTGTACCTAATGGAAACAGCAAACTCAGAGGATCCTCATCACACAGCAAAGCTCCACTTGCTGTTTCTAATTCCAAACAAGGTTTTGAGCATTCCTTTCTACAAAAATTGAACGTCATTGAAAGGCAGAAGTAAGCTGATCGCGTTTATGATTTTATTTGGTAATTTTTCTTCTGCACTCCCCTATATTTTCCTTTTGTTTATAGTTTTGGTGATTTATTACTCGGTACCTATTTTGAAATATTACCAAATAAATGTAGTGATTAAATCATTTTTAAGAACAATAGGATAACTGAAAAAAATTTAGAATATATTGGAGGAAAGATGAATCAATGACAAACATTCAATTTATGAAAATAAAATATATAATCTAGAAAATAATATAAACAAAAATAAAGTGATATCAGAAGTGCTCAAAACCAAAGATTCATAAAAATAAGGAGCCTATCTTTTAAAACACATTCAGGAAGGTAATCAAGAGATAAAGGAAACAGAAAACACTACAAATAGTAACAAAATCTTGTTAAAGATTTTGTAATAATGGGGAATTACAAAAAAAGACTAGAGATAATATATAGAGAATTGGAATAGAACTCTAGAAAGGAATGTAATGAAAATAAATATAAAATGTTGATAAAAAATTAATAAATATAATTGAACATATAAGTGACACATTAATAATATTTTGGGGTAGTAGGTAGTAAAGTAAAACAATAAGGAGTTATTATGAAAAGGCAATGAAGATGAAGAATTTACTAAAAACTGTACTCATCTATTCATTAACACAAAGAAGACTTCAAATAAAAATAAATTGTCAGTATTACAAACTAATACCCATTTATGTAAGTGAAATTGTGAAATCAATTGCATCAAATACCCCCAAGAAGTTGGCACCGCATTTTGAAGTTTGTTCCAAAACTGCATAGGGATTATGAAAAAATCCAAGAGGAAATTGAAAAAAATAGTTTTTTCAGCTGGCACTACATTTTGAAGGTATTGTGACTCTGGAGGTTGTTCTATGTTGTTCCTAAATATAGCGTTCAAAAAAATATATGTTTTTACAAGTACCGTGAAGAATAATTTTTGATCTAGCAGCGCACATTCGAGCTATCGAGATTACAATCGTTGTTCCGAGTTGTTTCCAGTTTGTTCTTGATTTTTCCAGAATGTTTCTTATATGTAAGTTTCATTCTTAACCTTATGTTGGTGTTGAACAAAGTACAACAATCCTAGAACAATTTTCATTATCTAGTAAAAAGCTAGAATAATCGGGATATCTTGAAATTTCTGAAAACATAATCTTTTTTGAAAAACAACATTCTGGAACAATAAAGAACAAATTTGAAATCAAATCAAATCGCGATAGCTCGAAAGTGAAATAATTTTGAAAAAAAAACTTTTTTTCTCGAACGCCATACTTTGGAACAATATAGTACAATCCAATAACAACTCAGAACAATTTAAAAGTACGGTGACTGCTCAAAAATAGGTTTTTTCTCAATTATCTCTAGAAGTCCACTATCAGCCTGTTTTGGAATAAATAAGAACAAACCTAGAAGAACTTTCGATATATAGTAACAAGTTAGATTAATCAGAACAACTTATAGCGATTTATCGAAATTGAAGTATCAGTCAAATAATATAAACAATTTTCTTGAAATTTCTGAAAAAATATTTTTTTTGGAAAGCAATATTCTAGAACAATTGAGAACAAACTTGAAACTTGGTGTCAGCTCAAAAATACGGTTTTTCTTCAATTTTTATTTTGGAACAAAGTAGAACAACTTTCAAAATCTGGAAAAAATCTAGAACAACTAATTAATTTATAATTAATAAACTAATAATAGCGATTTCTCAAAATTGAGGGGTCCATTGGATAATAAAATCAATTTTCTTGAAATGTCTACGAAATAATTTATTTTGGATAGTACTAATTTCTGAAAAAATTGAGAACAAACAAGAAACAACAATTAAAATCGCGATAACTCGAAAGTAAAAGTATTTTCCGCGAAAATTTCGAAGAAAATTTTTTCTCTTCGAACGCCATTCTTTGAAACAATATAGTACAATAGTAGAACAACCGCCAAAATCGCGATACACGTTCAAAATAAGATTTCCTTCAATTCTATCTAGAAGTTTCTTTATCATTCTATTTTGGAACAATATAGAACAAACCTACACCAGCTTTCAATATCTAGTCAAAAGCTGGAACAACCAGAACAACTCATATGATAGCGATTTAACGGAATTGAAGTATCACTCAAATAATATGAACTATTTTCTTGAAATTTCTAAAAAAATAATTTATTTTGGAAAGCAATATTCTAGAACAATTGAGAACAAACTTAAAACGACTCAGAACAACTATTATAATAGCGATAACTCGAAAATAAAATCATTTTTCGCAAAATTTGTGGAATAAGATCTTTTTCATGAAATGCTATTCTTTAGAAAAATATAGAACAACCCTGAACAATCGCCATAGAACAACTAATATAATAGCAATTTCTCAAAATTGAGGGGTCCTTGGATGATATAATAAATTTCTAAAAAACAATTTATTTTGGATAGTAATATGATGAAAAAATTAAGAACAAACTAGAAACAACTCCAAACAACGATTATAATCGCGATAGCTCGAATGTGAAATTATTTTTCACGACAATTTTGAAAACAATCTTTTTCCCGAACGCCTCCAACTTCTTGGAGGGTAACAGAAATTGTACATGACGCCAACGCCAAATAGTAATTAAAAGAGACCGAAGTGAACCAAAAGATAACATTTTACTCACTATTAATTATATCAAAAACTTTATTATCCACATCAAGGTATCAGTAAAATTTAAATTAATTAATCTATAAACGAATTAAATGTAAAATTATCTTACCTTGCATATTTCTGAGCTGCCTGATCAGCTAACCAGCCAATGGTATTGTCTTGAATCTGACCGAGTAAAACGGGAACCCTAAAAACTTTTCCTTCTATTTTCACATCGACATATACCATTAAATCCCCAGTAGAAATAACAGGTACGTTTGAAAGACTCTGAACGTTCGGTGAGACGTTAACAGTAGATTCAATCTCAGCAAAACTTTTACTGTTTCCGAAAGCGGTTATTTTCGACTGTTTCGAAGATTGTTCCAAGCTGCTGTGTCTTTGGAATGTGGTGTTCGGTTTATTTCTAGAACCGATTGAAGTCTTATTGACTCCTGTATCGAGTAATGAAACTTGGACTTTTCTCTTTACACTCATCTGTGTATTATCAATTGTAAATCTTCTTTTAGATGGACTAGGTGCTGTTGGACTTTTCGTAGGCTTTGATCGAATTTCATCACTCGATCTTTTCACAGCTAAAACATTCATATATCGTTTAAATGGAAAGACATTTTTACTAAGTAAACTCACGTGATACGTGGCTATAATTATTCCTTTTAGCCGAAGAGGTAATTATAGATTCTGTTGAAGTCGTTTTTCTCTTTTTTATAGCCTTAGAAGGTTGTAAATCATCTTCCAACCAATCGTCGTATAATAAATCACGTTCGCGTATCAGAGCGGATTTTTTTTCCATACTAGATTTTATTTCTACGGATTTCTTGCTAGTAGATTTTGTACCTAGACTTTTTATAACTTGTTGATATTCATTCAACAGATTCGGAGATGATTCTCTTTGGAAACGATCACCTATACAAAAAAAAAACAAAAATAAAAAGCTTCTTGGAACTATACTATATGTTACCTGAACTACTGTTTGAATCATGATCGGAATCATTTTCTTCATCAGATTTATCTGAGAGTATATCATCTGGTAAATTATATTCTTCTGAATCTTCGATAGTTTTATGTACAATAATCTTGTCTTCAACATTATGACCTACTTTTCTTAAAGCTTCTGAAATTCGTTTCACCAACTTTTGGTAAAGATCATAATCATCGTCGGTAAAGGGATATTTTTGGTGATAGAGTTTCAATACATTCAAAGTAGTATCACCGTTATCAGCTTTGATGGTAACAGATGCACCACGGTCCAAAAGCAATTCGACAATTTTTAGGTGACCGTTATTTGCAGCATCAAAAATTGGAGTAATACCTTTATATAATAAAAAAAATTAGTTATTCTCATAATTAAAAAAAAATGCTGTAGTTAAAAAATTAAAATCTGTTTTGTCTACAGTCACACCAAGAAATGATACAGATCCTACTTTTGGGAGGGGTTCTGGTATTATAGATAATAGAGTAGCTATCAAGCAAAACACCATTTGGAAAGAATATTAAAAAATGTATTAACAGACATTTAACGTAACGATAATTTTGACTTCAGATTTTAAAACATTGCGAAATATAAATTAGCAAATTTGACTTAGGCTGGCTACAGAAGAAGAAGAGTTTACGATGCCTACATTTTACATTTTGATCCGAAAGAGATGCCGTCTATAATGTCATTCAAGCATCAACAGCGTCTTAACAGGTTAAGCTCCAAAAAGTTTTTAACAGAATTTCCCTCTTGGTCAAGATGGGGATATAAATATCAACATATTACAAAATGGAGAAGATATGTCAATAACTATATTAACATCCTTAGTGAACATAACTATGTCTCAATAATAAAAAGCACCAGACTTTTAAAATTTATGTAGACTTCAAGAAATTTCAAGAGGAACTGAAAAATATAGAATGGGACAGTCTCCGAGAATTAAGCACGCAAGAAGCAACAACAGTTTTCATTGATACCATATAAAGCAGAATACACAAATTACAAAAAACTCTATATATAAAACTAATACAAAAATCAATTATTGATAATTGGTAGAGCTCGCTAATATGCTCATATACTTTTGGACAATCAAACTCACTGCCTCGGAACTATACGCAGCAATCGCAAAGGAAACCCTAACGAAGTGATAAAGAAAAAACTAAAGAAAGGCAAAGTTACTGCTCAAGAGGATGATACAGGAATATGTATCCTTAAACGGCTCCACAAGAGAGACCTTTATAGCTAATTGTGGGCGGTTAAAGGGCCGTTGAGCAGATAGGCTCTTCATGCCACATTTAACGTTACCAAAGGCCGATGTCCTTTGAGAAGCCGATCAGGCGCTTTGTTTTTGACCCTTTGATGTCATTAGACAAGCCGTTAGTCTTGCTCAAGTGTTTAAACCGCGCTCGTATGAGTGCAGAGCACTAACAGATGACGTGGTCTGAGGTTTCGTCATCCTCCATGCACCAACGCCACCTACGGATCGTCCGTGATGCCCATGGTGTCTTAGATGGCTGGGTCCGGTTACAACTCCGGTTACTAGTCGAACTTCGCGCCTATTCACAAGAAGCAGTTGTTTGGTGTGAGACGCACGAGGTCCATATAAATGTGCCTTCGCTTGTCTCAACGAGCTGGATCTTACAGCCATCACTCACCAGATTCTGTAGGACTCTCTTGTACCCCAGCACTAGTCTAAGGTACATATTTTCATTGGTCAAGGCTTGTATGACCGCTCTACTGTCTAAGCAGATTGAGATTACTGTGTTCCTGTGGCGTCGATTGAGTATCGCGTGTCAGTATTCCAACACAGCGAATACCTCGGCTTTGAAGAAGGGGTGTCATCCGCAGAGGCCTGCTCCAGCCAAGCCTTTCCTCCTGGAGCCTTCGGTGTACAAGGTGGCCTCATTATTCAATATAGCGGGCTTGGAGTCACCATTCCAATGCTCCCGCTCAGTGATGTGTGCCTCCAAACCCTCCTCCAAAGGTTAAAAATATATGGTACATTATAACACAAACGTTGATGAGGATAAACAAGTTCGAGTAATAATGTACCATATATTTTTAGCCTCGATAAAGATCAAATAAAAGATCGAAAAGTTGCCATTTTAAAAAAATCTTAGACAGTTTTTATTTTGCATCCTCAACGCACAGCGCCATTCGAAATTACATACTAAGAAAGACAATAATATCAAGAAAGACATCTTCACCTGGGTTTTCCAAATCTATCGACAACACATATGGCACAGAGCCTTGATAAATATCAAATAATGTATCGAAACGTTGGCATTTTAAAAAACTGCTCCAGTCAAGTCATTCCTTCTGGAGCCGTCGGTGTACCAGGCCTTATTATTCAATATAGCGAGCTTGGAGTCACCATTCCACTGCTCCCGTTCAGTGATGTGTGCCTCCAAACCCTTATTATCAACGGTCGCAGGCGTCATTTGGTCTCTACCAATCGAAATAATTGGGCATTCACCTGTGGCCTGCGTCCAAATTTTTGCATAGCCAGTTGACCCAACCTGCAGTTCTTTGTGGATGTTCAACTTGTAGGCTGTCATCACGGTTTCAATGACACACAATTTACATATTAGGAAGGACAATAATCCTCATTATTTTTACTAACGAAAATAGTAGATACCTTCACATTTGACGCCCCCTCTATCATTTATCGCGGCCCCCTTATCTAATAGCAGCTCAACTATTTCATAATAACCATGATTGCAAGCTTCGTGTATCGGTAACCAGCCGGTATTGTCACGTATATTCACAGGATGACCTTGTTCCAGAAGATGCTTGACTACTGGAATTTTTCCATTAATACAAGCAACGTGTAATTGCGATTCTCCTTTCGCGTTCTTTTTTACCGCAAAGTTTTTAGATCTCCTTTTACCAATATGTATGTTAGTTGGATTGATTGTCGTTTGTAGATCCGAATCAGATTTATCTGAATCTAGAAAAAAAATGATTAGGGAATTATTTATAATAAAAATTGATATATACATTTACCTGTAATATCATCAAGTTCTACATAATTTTCTTTAGAAGTATTTGAAATTGAAATATCGCTTTCATTATCAGACGATGATGAATCACTTTCGTTATCAGGAATTTTTAAACCCTTCAATTTCTGTTTGTATTTGCAAGCTTCCGTTTCATTATGAATACGCTGTAAATACTGGATACATCTAATAAACAATATTATTAGATAAATTTACAATGGATTTTATTGAAAATATACCTCGTGATCATCCGTCTTTCTTCTTTCAAGTTGCAATTTTCTTGACAGTGTTCTATAGCCCTATTGTAAACTAATAGCACTTCATTCGCAGATCGATTAGCAGATTCCTTATTATCGGCTATCTTACTCAAAGCATCAAGACAGTCTTTTATATTATCCCGAAGATTGTATTCTTTCTCAAAATGTTGAACGGCTTCTTCATACATCTTATTATCTTCATATGTTTGTGCTAAAGTATTATAACACGTAGCCAGCTCCCTACCGCTGATTCCAGATTTCTCGGCATAAATCAACATCAATTTATAATACTCTAAAGCTTTTGAATAATTTTTAACGTCGCACGCACAGTCGCCCATTTTTTCATAAAGTTTTTTCAATTCTCTATTATCATTACTTTCCACCGCCAGTTTATCTTCCGTTTTACACATTGTTGCCACTGAAAATTTATATATCGAACACACTGTTTATTATCACTACAGAAACACTCAAAAATATTGTCTGATCTTTTAAAAGTCCATCTGTAGGTCACTCAAAATTACACTTTCTGATCCTTTTAAAGGTTTATCACTAGAGCGTTTAAAATTACTCTGTCTGATCCTTTAAAAGCCCATCCCTAGGCCAAACAAAATTACACTTTCTGATCCTTCAAAGGTCCATCACTAGTTGATACTTATAACACTGTCTGATTCTTTAAAGGTCCTTCCTTAAGTCAATCAAAATTACAGTATATGATCCTTTAAAGGCCTATTTCTAGGTCACTAAAAATTACACTTTCAATCCTTTAAATATCCATCACTAGATCACTGTCCAATCTGTTAAAGGTCCTTCTGAAGGTCACTATCTGATCCGTTAAAGATCCTTCCCTATGTCACTGATTGCTCTAGATCCAGATAGTGTAAGTTTGAATGTTATTGTAGTGGTAATAAACAATATGTTCATTTTAAATATCCTAACCTACCCTTTTAAAAATTCTATTTTTTATTTTAAATATTTTCATGTCAAAAATAATTTGAGTAAACTATTCCAAATAAAAGTAGTATTCACCTGCTCTTAAATATTTTTCAATGAGTTTTCTCTCTTGAATGTTAGGAGTATTCAGCTTGTACGCTTTGTATAAACTTTTCTTTGCCCCATAAAAGTCGCCTAGTTTAATCAGTGCTTCGGATTTTGCGAAGAGCACACCACTCATTAAATCTACATTACCTTTTGTTTTCTCTAAAATTTATGGGAAAATATTTTATTTACTAAATACCGAATAAATATCAAATTTTCTGATAAAACATTAATAATTTAAAAAAAAGTGAGATAGAAAATATATACCTTATCTTGTCTATAGGGGAGGTCATTGAAAAATTATAGTATTCAATAAGTGTGGAAAGTGTGAATTATAAAATTTGATTATAAACATTGTTGTTGATCTTATATGAAATAACAAATGAAAATGAACATATACTTAAATAACAGCGAAGTTTTTTTTTCTTAGAGAGTTTTGAAATATTTTCCAAAAGTTTCTTCCACGATCTCATCGTCTGTCATGATTTGACACTGCTCATCTTCTGCTCCTTCTGACCAGGTGTTAACATCAGCAGATGTCAGATGACCAGGACTATCTACTAGTTGTTCGACAATTGCTACTCTTAAGTCATTTACCCCAACATCTGTGACAGTTTTAGGTTCTGATTTTTTCCAGTAATGAAGCCAGAGAATGCTACAACTTCGTCAACGAACAAATGTGTTTGTTGAAAGCTTTTCCCATGCTCTTGCAAGATTAAAAAGAACATATTACAGATTGGTTTCCTTCAAAGCTGTAACACTTTCATTTTTTTTTAAAAAACACTGTAACAATGATTTTACCATCCTTATATTTTAATTCATCCTCATCGGGGTACCCAGGACAATTGTCAAGAAATCCAAGGGCTTTTTTAGGCAATTCCTACATTTTCAAAAACTTTTTTACTGATGGAACAAATGTTTTATGAAACCATTTTAAGAAAAGAGTTTTCGTCATCCTTCATTGATATACATTTCATTTTATGGGACAAAAGATCTAAGAAAATTGAAAAAAGAAATATTCAATTTTGATTAGTACTTACTTGCAGCTTCTATTGCTAAATTATAGTGATGCATCGATTTGCCACTGTCATTTTGTTTTTCATATAAAGCCGCTAAAGACATATAACCCCGACTCATTTGTTCGTAAATATCATTGTTCTTGCAGACGTTTATTGAAGTGGTAAATAATTCTATGGCTTTATTAAAATCACCCTGACTATCTTTAACTAATCCAAGATTTGAAAATAACCTTGCTTGCATATCTGCTTTTTCAACTTTACTTATACCAGTTAAACTAAAAATATAAATTCTATCTTCTTCTCTAACATATTCAATTAAATAGCAACTTCAAACAACTGAAATTATTATATTCAAAAAGTGATAAGGATTCTTACCTTTCACATACCCTCATACTTTTCATAAAATATTTGAAAGCTGCATTTAAATTTTCTTTTGAATCAGTCGGCGTTTCTAAGTGTATTGTTAAATAAATATGACCAATAGTAGCATAAGCTCTTTGAATTTCGGGATTATTTTTTTCCATGATTGCAATATCTATAAAAATTATAAGCTTTTATAGTAGCCATATAAAAAATATTCTAAATTTACTGACTAAGATAAATCTTTTGATGTTCCAGTGCTTTTGTATAATTGTTAAGTCCCAAATAAGCTTCCCCAATTCCTCGATTTGCTTTGGCATATTCAATTTGATTATGTTCTAATTTATATATTTCAGCAAGAGCTTTGAATTCCTCGACGGCTCTTTCAAACTGCCCGCTTTTCATGTATAATTCGGAAAGTTCGGCGTAAATAGCAACCAAAAGTCGATTGTTGCCTTCATTTTGAGCTTTAATTTTTCTTTTTTGCAGCCCTGGAAATAAAACAATATAAAGAATACTGAGTAATAATATTATTAAGTCATTTATTCATATAACAAATGTATAATTGTTCATAAAACCTACTTATTTCATCCATTATAAAAATAAATTGTATTTGGCGGTAATTTAATTACATCTTTGGGTTAACTAGTTCTTCTTTTCGCTTCAAAATTAACTTTTTACTCTTGTTACATACAAACACTGTTAATCTCGATTACCCAAAAATACTTGATTAATATAAGACTAATGGTTTTTGGAAATTTGACATGCAATTATAATTATTTGAAAAACAACTATTTAAAAAACGCTAAAATTGGTATGCAGTATGTAAAGGCTGGATTAAATGGATGATACTTTAGTCAATGTAAATAAAAGGTAAAGAAGAAGAGTTATAGCCTTTTTAAAGGGCTATTTACGTTTTTCATTAATTACATTTTTAATAAAAATCATACAATGATTACATACGAGGTATTAATGTTATATAGGGTCATGCCCAAGGTAAGGTTTTCAAGATTTATCATAAATATAATGAGCAACACAAAGTTATTAGCTAGCTGGTATAACATTTTGTTTCAGATTGAATTAGCGTCTGTGTTAAAACGAACAGCAAATACAATATTTGACAAAGGTGGCATAATAAGAAAACTGGAAAATTTGGGAACCCGAGACATGCCGTATAAAACTAGCGTGCATGGAGTCGTTTATAAAAAAGCTAGGTAACCAGTCTTAATTTTTTTTTTAAATCACATTCTACTTAAGCGCACTGTTTTTTTAGTTACTTTCTAATTGAATGTAATGTTCCACCTACCACAATAAATTCACTATTGGATGAATATGGAAGAGATGTAGATATAATAAGACGATCAATTTACAAAAAAAATGAACCAACCCAATTTGAATGCACATTACATGAAGAATTACAACCACCGCCTTACAGAAAGGATGTTCAAGATCTCATTAAACAAGCAAGGAAATTAGATAAGCCTAGGTTTAAATATAACACAGGCTTAGATTATTATCCTTTCCAAAGATAATTTGTTTTGTATTAATAGTTAAAATATATTTTCTTTTTAGTTTATTCATTTTTTAATTCATCTTATGAAGTATTAGTATCTAGAAACTTTGTTGGTAGACGTTTTTTTCATTGTGCTCTTATCTACAACTAAAACACTAAAGCATCCACTACATTACATCAAAATTAATCAAGTAAGATTGTGTAGACACACTTAGCTTTGTGTTGTATGTATGTGTATAATATGGTATCATGTACACTACAACTCAAAGGATCTATTGTGTCCCCCTGCGTGAGGAAACAAATTTTTTTTTTAACAATTTTTGTTACTTGAATGCTTTTGTCGTTAGATTCCACACGAAAGTTTTGTCTAAATCCGAATGTTATTTCCAGTAGCGGGGTCCCCGCCGTTAGAGACCGTGGGTGTAACCCTGGTCCTTGATACTGTACAATCACTTTCAATTAAATTGTGTAATTTATATTATTATAAAGTCAAAGATTAGGGTCATCAGATTCCTTATTAATATGTTCATTCAATATTATAATAGGAAATAATGGTTTATAATATTGAGGTAGCACACAGATTCACGGGGGCCCCTGCTACATATAATTATTAGACACAATACAAACACTTCAACGCTGTTTTAATGTATCTAGATAAAGATGGACGCTTGGTCTTATATTTAGCATCGGGTATAACAACAAAATTGGGTTACAAGTATCAGCAAAATCAGCATTTTGTATTAATATTAGTTGGGGCCTCACCGATTCACGGGGGCCCCGCGACTTTAAGATACATATAATTAGACACAATACAAACACATCAACGCTCTTTCAATGTACCTAGATGAAGATGTGTCCTTGGTCTTGTATTTAGCATCCAGGTATAACAACAAAATTGGGTTACAAGTATCAGAAACACCAGCGCTTGGTATTAATATTAGTTGGTTAATTATTACATGTACATGTCGAACTAAGAGTTAAAAAAATAAACTTCTTCTACAACTATTATTGTTTTGTTTTTTTCAACTTTTAAGTCAAGATATGGGGCAAGCCACATGTAAATCTGATAAAGTATGACCAGTGGTGGAAGGAGCCCTAGGACTGACCCTGTTCCGGAATGCGTAAGTAGATATTATTTTCCTTGTATTCATATTACTAGTAAGTCCACTACCCTACCCCCAAAGTCGATCGAAGTTAACCAAATAAAAGAGTAAAGACACTTCATCCTATTTTGCCTCCCCTTGCTCAACTTCTGATAATTTTCGATTTTTAGTACGAGTCAAAGGATTCCAAGTGAAACAACGTTCAAAGACATGAGTTTAGAACGGTTAAGTTTGTCAAAGCATCAGAGCAAGTAGTGAAACACTTTATTTCAACTATTAGATTACATCTTCTAGATTTTTTTGCTTAGAAACTTTATAAACATCATATTTAACTAAAGCTTCTCTGATTTTATCTGTGATAACACTTTGTATATTTACTTAGACATGTTAGTAACAATATTAAGGAAGTAGATGGAATTTAGAAGGATTGGGAATATTTGTAGGATAATGATATTTCAAATGAGAGACATATTGAGCTTTATTCTAGTTTATTAACGCTTTAAGATAGGCTTATACTTCATGTGCGATTTATTTCTATATACATAGTTTATAAAAAGCCAAATAAAAGATTAACTACATTACAGTAATAATAAGGTTAAAACGAAGAGAAGGAACATTTTACTGTTTCAGTTTTTTTTTTTTTCGTAAAAAATAGCTTTCGTCATTTCTGATACTCCAAATCTCAAACAACACATTTTAGTTTTATGATTACGTAATTTAAAAACGATCTTATTGTAACTAGTAACAAATATCGTTATTTTTCCTTAATTAAGTTATTATAATATACAGTAATTGCTACTAATTTTTTATTGATAAAATTTTGTTCTATTTCCACTTTTCCACCTAGCCCTGCCTCCTTGGCCAACTATAAAATTAAAAAAGTTTATGGCATTAATTGATAAGTAAAAAAGTACAGAAATACACTCCCCTACAAAATTGAAGCATAATTTGACATTCAGTTAAAACTTTTAGTAAAAAACACTTTAGGTTTCTGCAAGAAATAGTTTATTTCAAAATCTTTTACATCCAATTACACAATCTAGCTCTGTAACTCAATTAATATTTTAAAATGAACCCTAATATTAACATAAAACCCCAAAAAGTGCTATTGCATTGATCGTAAAAGTCTTTTCACAAGTACAAATGGTACTATCCTTAATTTATAGAATATTAAGAATGTAGCAACAGACAAGAAGTAATCAAAGAAGAGCAGATCAGAGCTGTAGACGTGTCACTTATATAATCGAACTCTAGTTAACAACAGCACATCGGCTAGCGTGACTTAAATTTACTAGAGACTGAGAAGACCACAAACGGTGGAATGTAATGTTCTGAAATGATTCCAGATTTTGCCTATTCGATCATGATCGACGTTTTCCAGTATATACAAGACCATACCACCAAGGTATTCATAAGGTGGGGAATCAGAAATGGTATGGAGTGCCATTATGGAAGGGAACACCGGCATTCGTCTTAATGCTTATGGATTTTGACATATAACCACAAGTTGTACCTTTCACTTCCTTCCTAAGAAAAAAATTATTTATAAAAGATATTCAAACGATAAATGTGGGGAGTGTATTTTCAATTGTTAACATAAAATGATAATTTTTTTTCTTACTAACCGTATCAGTAATTTAAGCCATCTTGCAATGTATATGAGATATTAATAGTGATGGAACCTCAGATTTTGAACAGTGCAAAGTCAAAATATTTGAAATGATACTTACCACAAATGTATTAGAGTTTCTAGGTAAAAAAGCTACCACATTTGATGTCACCTTCCTTGCGCTTGCAATTAATTGTGAGAAAGGAACTGGCAATAACATCGTTTCAAGATCATATAACGGTTCGGAAAGATACGAAGGTCCACCCCAAGGAGGACTCAAAAAGACTACGTCGGCTTTCAGACCTCCAGCCAATTGTATGAAATCTCCAATTATAAACTCAATTTTGTCCGATACTCCATAAACATTGGCGTTATTTTGTGCTAGCTCTATTTTCTTGGGATCTATATCAATCGCTATAACTAAATAAAAATTATACAGTGAGTTGCGACAATAATTTTATAAATGGAGTTTAAGTAGGTGAAACTGCTAAAATCTCGATTCTCTTAAAACAATTATATTCCTAATGAGTTAAATACACTTTTTTTCCTATATTACCACAACCACTTATTTTATTGTAGAAAGTCCTAGTTCATAAATTAAACTGCTTATGCCCACTTGAATAAACTTCTCTGGAACAAACATGAAAAAAAAAACAATCACCAAAGCCACAAAAGCCCTGATGGTGTGCAGAAACTTTGCAGGGATGAATTGGGGTTGTAACCTACGGTGGATGTACACAGCAATTGTGAGACCAATCATCACATTTGGGGCAGTGGTTTGGGGTACTAGAACTAGTATGAATACCATAAGGAACGATCTATCGAAGGTACAAAGACTGGCTTGCTTATGTGCAACCGAGGCTATGAAATCTTGTCGAACAGCTGCACTGGAAGTGATTCTAAATCTTCCACCTTTCCACATAGTTCTTGAAAGCGTGACAGAAAAAACATCACTTTGAATGTTCAGGGAGGGAATCATCAAAGAAAACCCGTTCCTAAATAATGACCAACCCTTGGACATGCCTCAGAACGTCACATCGAAAAAGTTTAACTTTGAGGAAAACTTCACCTCAATAATAAACGACAAAAGCAAGTGGGATGAAAACACCATACAAGAAATGAACAGAAATACCATTAAATGATATAAGGATGGATCAAAAGCAGCAGATGGAACTGTAATAGGAGTGTACGGGCTCAGGACCAAACACTCTAAAAGACTGATCAGTGCACCAAGCATTTTTCAGCAGCCATTAGAGCTCTAAGCTCCAATATCATAAAATCCAAAGTCGTTTGGGATTGCCTAAAAAAAATTAAACAAGCAAGGCAAGAAAAATAAAATTACCCTACAATGGATTCCGGGACACACTGGAGCGAAGGAAAATAATAAGTTCGCTAAAGCGAGTGCAGACAAGCCATTTATAGGACCCGAACCCTTCTGTAGTATCAGCTACAAAACAGTGGAAAAAGCACTGGAAAAGAAGGTAGATAGGAGCAAAACCAATTATTGGGACAATATACAAGGGCTGAGATAGGCAAAGACTCTTCCGGGAAACTATAACCAAAGAAGACCTGATGAATTTGGTCGTTGCCACCCATTGATTTCGAGGCAATAGTTAAGTCTATGGAAAGTTGTCTAGTCTAGCCTAGCCTAAAACATGTTTTTACTATACATATATCCAATACACATTTATGAGCCATTCAATCTTACAGTCAAGTAACCAGAAACGAAGAAGTAGACTACGAGGTTTGGCTATTAAATAACGAGACTGCGCGCCTAGAGGGCGCCCATGACAAAAGTCTTTGCAAAGTTGGTACCAAAAAATCTGACTCTGACCAAAATCTCTTGCGTCACTGATCTGCTCATATTACCTTGAAAGGTTAGAAAAAGATCTGGTTTGGAAGGGATCCGATTTGAGTCGATGGAAGCGGTAAAGCAAAAAACGACAGAGCTCCTAAGGTCATCACCAAAGAAGACTTCCAGCACTACTTCGATCAATGGAAAAAAAACTATGGAAAGGTCTGTGGTGAGGGAAGGGGAGCATTCGAATGTAGAATAATTTTTATAATAAAACCCTTTTTCGTAACCACTCTAGTTATCTAATAGCCAGACCTCGTTTTTAATAAATGTATAGATTAAAAGGAAATGATTGAAACTACTTAATGATAGATTATTTGATTTGCTCAAAAATTGCAGAAATACTCATACATTTTTCAATGGTTATTTCATATAATAATTGCTTAAGACTTTTTTAATTTTTTTGTCCCGTCATTGTATATGGTTACATCAGCAAAAAAGTGCAAAATGGAATGACATTCTTGGGTAATATCTATAGAAAGTTATCCAATTATGGTAAACAAGGCAATGATAATTCCTCGAAAATCATGACATATAGGAGAGTTTTTTTTAAACTTTAACGATGAGAATTAATAGAATAAAGCCAGAATAACGTTATGAATTCAAATTTAACATGAAAAAGTTGTAGTGGAGTTCTGTACAATTCGATGAAATTATCTAGTTATTTTCTTGGAATGAGTCCCTATTCTATATACTAAATCTATGTACGGATCAACGACCAGTAAGTTTTGGCATAAATACAGCTCTTTTGTATGTATTTTGACCCCGTCAGTTTCCTATTATCTCATCGTAAAGAATATGGGAACTTTGAATCAAGGAACAATAGACCTCTTAAATAATGGAAAATCGATAAAATCCCAATACGCACAAGTTATTTTCTTGCCATTTTGAACTCCACCAAGGATCATAGGATATTACTGCAAGATTATATTAAAATATAATAAGAAAGTTAATCTATGGTTACTTGAAGAAGAAGAAGTGACATTGATATGTTACTATTCCTCAGTTTGTTCCAATATGTTAGTAACTGTTGGATTTTAAGGCCTGAACCTTATAAAAAAGATAAAATTATCTATATTTGTCTGTTATACACTCTCTTGAGAAATCCCATATCTACAATCTCCAGAAAAACAAGATCATCTTCATATATGTCTTGTGCACCTTTTACTGTTGCCGTTGTTTGAATTCTCCCAACCAAAAGAATATCATGTTACTTAGGAGAGCAGAGACAATAATATTGTGTAATACCTATAGCAATAATAATTTTGGCTGTGTTCTTCAACACAAAATTGCCTTAATTATAAGTTGGAAACTGTTTAACCAAAGATTAAAACAGTTTAAGCCCCGATTTCGGGGGTTTATTTTAATGATAGTTTAAAGACTTTGTTTAACACACCGTGCAATCCAGAAACACAGAATTAAACCAGTGTTAAATTGTTAACCTTTCGGCGCAAGTGACCATTAATTGTTGGAAGTAATTAATGACAATTATATTTATTACTCGGTTACAAAAAAAAATAGATCTAAATGGTGATATATCTTTCGATTTACCTCAAAGAAAAAATGTGTCCAAAAAAATAGAAGGTGCTTAAGAAAATGTCAATTATTCAATTTCTGCTGTGTCTTACCTTTTTTGCAATTAAGCGCAAACTGAATTGAATTTCCACCTGCTCCACAAAAAGCATCTATGATAACATCACACCTACACCTCTCTGCAGTGTGTTTTGCTACTTGCTCTGGTGTCACAGAATACCAACTTTCTAAAACAAATTTAATACATTGCAATTTACAGTATTGGAAAAAATTTCAGAGAGATCCAATGTAAAATCTCCAACTAATATAATCGAATCTGACCAGTTAAGTTGGAATTTCTGAAACCGTTGGTGATATTCACAACTACACTGTCTGACTAAACCTTCAGTCTCTGAAGACGATAACTTGTTTATCGAAACGCGCGTAAACAATGTATTCAGTATAAAACTGACCAGTTTTAATTTTCAATAGAATTTCGAAATTGTTCCATTGGATTCCCGTTCACTAGAATGTAGTGGGAATGTTTTAATCACGATTTGTTTTTGGTTCACGTTCGCTTTTGAATCGTTAAGTACAAACAACCAAGAACAATATCAAACACGATGAAATTTCGTTATATTATGTATAAAAATATCAAGAGATATATGAGAAAGTTAGAAATTATTTGATATATACAATCCCATATTACCAGTTTTATCTACAAATATTTTTTTTTTAATTTATTTAAAACAAAATAAAAATCGAAGGGCTTTGAAACAGTTACGAATTAACATCCTGACACCTGCTAGGGCTCAGTTACCATTGTTGCTTGTTTAAACCCCAAACATTCATATGAGTCAATGAACATTTCTAATAGAAACTGTAAAAGAAATATCGACAAACTTGCCTGCCTTAACAATATTTTACTATTAAGTTGGAATTTCTGGTACCGTTAGTGATATTCATACTGAACACACTGTTTACACCAACACTCACGATTACACTATCTGACTGAAGTAAACAGTCTCTGAAGACGGTAACTTGGTTCTCGAAACGCCTGTCAGACAGTGTAATTATGAGTGTTAGTATAAACAGTGTGTTCAATATAATATTTTACTGTATTAGACTTGCGTGAGGGTAAACCATCATAAGTGCATTTTTTTCACGTTTGAGATTTTTACCTCAAGTGTCTAATTTTTGATTGATTTTCATCGAGGAAAATTATCCTACATGCAAAAAAAGATGGTAGGTGAAATATAGCCGTATATTATTTTGCATGTAGGATTGTTTTCCTCAATAAAGATCCATCAAAAATCTCAAAAGTGAAAAAAATGCATTTATGATGTTTTATCTCTGACCTACAGATATAGATACAAATTTTTCAGAATGCCTTTTGGAATAATATCCCCCCAGGGGTATTTAAAAAAATATGATGATATTCAATAAGGTATTACAGAAACTAATATTTCATTTATTCCTGATCCTTTAAGAACTTTTAAGAATCCACCAATTTCAGTTTAGGTAAGTCTTGCTATCCTATACAGTATTCTTCCCAGTGTCAAGACCTGAGATTCTAAAGTTCTACTTTTTCTTGCATATCTATGGCAATAGTTGTCAGAGGAGTTCTGCTATCAATAGCTTCTTGAGTTGAGAATAAATGTCTTTGATAACTCTCTCTCTCCAAAACCAATATGCTCCTTTAACTTCAGCAATATGTCAAAGCAGTTTAGTATCCGCTTTGAATGTAATATACAATTATAATATTACCTTCATCCAGTTTAATTCCCATATCAAATTTGCTAAATAAACTGAACCTCTTCTGCCAATATTTCCTCAACTTGGAATTATTTTTAATTTCTGGTGGATATTGAGGTTGTTTTCTTTTCCTCCGTTTCCTTTTTGTTGTTTGAACCTCTTCAATTTTTTCTTCCACAGTCGGTGATACAGGTGCATCACCGGTAATAGCTTCTTCTTCGCAAGAACTAAGCTCATTGTCAGAGCTTTCGGAAAATATATTGTGATCGATTGTCTGCAAATACGATAAAAATTAATACTGATTTTATATGTAAAAAGTAGTTATACTTACTTCCTGTTTTGGAAATGCGTTTCCTTCGTCATCGAATATAAAATGTTTTGGTTTTTTTGCCTCGGGTCGTAGTTTGAGATGTCTATTTTGTTGTCTGATATGTTTCATCTTATAATTTACTTCTCCTGATAATAATTCCTTTGAAGTTTCCTGGAATTCTATTCCTATTAAATTGAATGCTGCTTTCACTCTACTCCTGTTAGAGTTGAAGTCACGCTTTCCTTTTGGGCTAAAATTATTAAGTAAAAGGAAATGATAAAGTTGGTTCAAGTTAAAATTAAAATGCTAAAAAATAGTGATGAATAATAAGGCAAAAAAATATGTAAATATAAATAAATCAAACTAAGAGTAGTCTAAGAACACGTTTTTAAAAATATTGGAAAGTAAAAAAATATCTCAGCACGACAACAATCATCAACAAGATGTAATATAAGGAAACTTGGAATTTGTGAACAGACTGTGTATTTAGAGGAAGCATTAGAAGAAGATGAAGACAGAGGAAGGACTATTTTATGAATAATATATATAAGAAGAAATAGATATATGTAATCTAAAAAATAATAAAAGAAAATTGAATTTCAAAGCTCATTTAAAGGAAATAATGAAAATTTGTTCGAAATACCCTGAATCCGTTTAATATTAAGATAGATAAAAGGACAAGATTAAACTAGTTCAAGTTAAATTAAAAATCCAATAGAAGGATGAATAATAAAGCAAAAAACAGATTGGGTAAATAAAAAAGTCAAAAATTTCTTTCAAGATTTGAAAATATTTAAGAATGACAACTATTAGTAGTGAAGAAGAAATATAAGTACGTAACCTAAAAATATATAAAAGAAGAATAATGTTAAAAAAGTTAGGTGAGGTTAGGGAAAATTGTTAAAAAAAGTATCCAAAAAATTTAGGTTTTCTTAGTTATTTTTGGCCATCTAAGTTTGCTCTGTTACTTTATTTCATAAAAAAAGAAAGTGCTTAGAATACATACCGGAGTAGAGGTATAAAAATCAATTCAAAAATCAAGAGAAGCATTTTGGAGTTTTTAATTAAAAAAATGGTATCAAATTCTTGTTTATTTGATGATAAAAATGATTGTCAATATCCACGGCATTATTTTTTTATAAAAAATCGCTTTTTTAGAAAGTCTATAAAACTAATTTTTTTTGTATCTTCTTCGGCATATAGTGAGACTATCACAGCATAAATTGTTTTATAATACAAAGTAACTTTGGTAGCCAAAAAGTACCTTTCAAGAAAAAATTAATTTTTATGATACATCTTTTGATATCCAACACATTTTAAAAGTAGTTCAGTAGTTAGAAATCGCTTGTAATGCGCAAATCAATCTCAGCTGGTTCCACACCTGCATCTTTGTATTGCATACAAGTTGCAATTCTAGGGAGAAATCTAGTTACTTCTCGATTAACAACCGACAAAATGTCAGTCAAATCAGCTGATCGAATGAAGCGCTTTTGTCTTTTGCGCTTGTTTCTTTTTCTGTGATATATCTATTCATCAAGTTGGTGGATGATAAGAAGCATGCGCAGACGAATCTCAACTCATACCTCCATCTTTTTTATTCCATACAAATCACATTTCCAGGGAGAAATCTAGTTACTTCTCAATTAACAACCGACAAAATGTCAGTCAAGTCAGCTGATCGAATGAAGCGCTTTTGAAAAACTAATTTTTTCTTCTTCTGTGATAAATCTATTCATCTTGATGGTGGACAATCGAAGGCTTGCGCAGATGAAACTCAACTCATTCATTCAGTAAAGATTTAGCACCTACATCTTTGTATCCAGTTACGTTTCGATTAACAACCAGCCAAATGTCAAGTTAGATCAGCTGTTCAAGTGAAGCACTCATAAACTTCGTAAAACTAGACTGCGCGATTCATTTACTTTCTATATTGGAATGTAGCTAGGTAGAGCTATATTCGTTACAATGTGCGGTAATTGGTGAAACGAGATAAGGGATAAAAGAAATAGAATGGTGAAACGAGTACCTATACAAGAAATTAGATCGAACACCTCTAATATTTGACAGAGACAATTATACCGTAACTTTGTATCTCGTTCTAATATTGGAAAACTAATTTAATCGAATGCGCAGTCTAGTATTACTATGTCTATGTCTAAACACTTTTGTAAAACCACAGATTTAGTAACACTAGACTGAGCAATTGTGTTAACTTTAGAAATAACATCCTCTAGCGTCAGGTAGAGCTATCTTTGTTCCACTATGCGGTGATTGGTGAAATGAGACAAAGGAATAGAGATAAAACGGAGGAAGGAGTAAGATACAAGAAATATCTATACCATAAAATGATTTTATCGGATGCGCAGTCTAGTATTACTATGTCTATGGAAGCACTTTCGTAAAACCATAGATTTAGTAGCACTAGACTAAGCAGTTTTGTTAACTTTAGAAATAAACTTCCTCTAGCGTCAGGTAGAGCTACCTTTGTTCCACTAAGAGGTAATTGGTGAAATTAGGCAAAGGAATAGAGAAATAAAAAGAAAGGAAACAGGCACGATACAAGAAATAACTATACCATAAGATGAATTTCCTCGAATTTACAGTCTAGTATTACTATGTCTAGTTTTTTGTCTTCTCTGGTAAATCTAACCTTGTTGATTAGTTATTTCTTAAATGATAATTTTAGGGTTGGCATCCTTGCAGTAGAAAAAAAATAGTTTTGGTAAGTGACAGCCAGTATGCAATGAGAAGAACTTTACACATGTAATCTCCTTGTGGTGGCAATCTTTATCCTATCGGCAGCATATTGAATTATGTTCTAAGATTTTCAAGCCAGGATGTTCGTCTTCTTTCCGGATCTATTTTTCCAAATAGTTTGCGATGCAGAATGATTTGGAGCAATACATATTTGGTTTCGTTTCGCGTTACTTAGTCGAAATACTGTAATTTGTTCGTTTGTTACCCGGGGGATCAAGGGAATTAGTCTATGAAGCCAAATTTCGATTTTTTTGCTCATATCTTCGTTCAAGATCCAGGACTCAACCTCATAAAACAGAACGGAGAAAACGTGACATCTCTGCATTCTTATTTTTATTTCAAGAGAGATTATGATTCTTGAATAATGGTACTTATTCGGTTAAAGGTGGATCTTGCTTTTTAGATGCATGCCCTTCTTTCCTGTATCCAGGGTTTTGTCTTTTTGACATTGCTGACTGTGAGGGGTGATACCATCCTTCAGAATTTGTAAATCTTTTATATCAGCAAATACAATGGTGTCATCTGCATATCTGATGTTATTCATCCATTTAGCAGTACACATTTTTTTGTCTGAACGTGTAATATTCATCAAAATATGTAATATTCTGACCTTGTAACCATTTCAAGTAGCCTTAAGGTAAGAATATGTCAAATTAATTGTGAAGTAAGGGAAAGGGGCGAAAATGCTTGTAAGATGCTATAATTCCAACCCTATTAAATCTAATGAGGTTTAATTTTTTTATATAAAGTACCAATACCTTTTAATACATTCGGTTTTATCAAAATTTTGTGATTTATATATTTTGTTAGATCCGAATGTAGTAGGTAGACCCATAGCGATCATTTCTTTATAAATCGTATTTTCTTCTTCGCTTTCTTCATCGCTTGTGCTATTGCTGTGTGAAATACTAGGTACTTGTTCATCAGTTTCAAGATGTGTAGATTCGTTCTCTAATAATGTAGATTCTTCGTTATCGTGGATAGCTGTTTTTATTGATTGATCGCTGACACTCATTTCTTTACTTTTATCTGAAAATAGATGACAGTGTCGAGAAATAATCATCAAAGACACACAGTTACTTTACCTAAAGCCACGATTCCACTAACAGATTGAATGAACTTATTGTAATGCTCTAAATATTGATCTTCGTAATGTTTTTTCCATAAAGCATTCCACTGATGCTGATAATCTTCTTCAGAATCCTCCGAACTGACCGAACTATGTACCGAACTGACAGAAGAAAAACTATCCGAACTGGTTGTGCTATTGCTTAAATCTATAGAAGAAACTGTCATTCGAGTGACATTTGTAATGGAATCTATCGTTTTCAAACTACTACTTGTGCGAGAGCAGCACCTAGAAGTTAGTAATCTTTCAGCTTCCGTTTCTTCGTCTATGCTTGAAGGAGATAGAGGATTCCAACCTAAGATATACCATTAGAATTAAAGTTATATATATAAAAAAAATACTATATACCTTCTGAGATTTCTGTAGATATCTTTTCGTCGCTACCTGATAAAGTTCTTAAAAGAATTTGATTTCTTGAACTGCTCTCCTTTTTTATTCCTTGGTTTTTATCGATTTGTTTCAAACAAGCCTGTTGAAGATCTGTAGTGAAAGCATGAACGTCCTTTTCGTTAAAAGTAAACTTCTTTGGATTGTGTGATGTATAATTATCTTCTATAGAACTTTCAGCTGAAATTTATTGAGAATATATTTTAAACCCATGAAAATACAAAAAAATTGTTCAATCGAAGCGATCTAAACCGTTATGGTAAATCTTACCAAGTAAATTATATTCTTCCCCCAATTTTTTCTGTGAAATGTAATCTGGATTGATGTATTGACTATATTTATCTATCCAAGATTCCCATATCAATTTTTCACCGTTTAGAGACCAAAATTTGTTCCAATCTGATTCGATATCATGTATAAACTGTTCGTTAAGATCTGTACCACTATCACTTTGTTGAATAGTTTTTGGAACAGTATGTATCTCTCTTAAACTTTCGTGTTCATCAGTTGAAAGATTATCAGTGTGAGACGCGCTACAGTAACAACTTACGACTTCTTGTTCAGTCTATAATGAAAAAATAATGAATAAGTTTTCTCATCTCAAATTCTAAACTTGCTGGTAATACTAACAAACCAGTTAATAGCTACCAACAAAAACCAATCCCTACTGATGAAAGAGAATAAAGAAAAAGACCAATTGACTTGATGTGGAGTCTGAGATTATCCTCATCATGCCAAAATACCACAAACTGTACAAATACTTGAACTCTGATTAATGATAAATCATAATAAATATATTCATTACTAGATATTTCAAATTAAATTGATTATTGTCAATTTTACTTACTTCTGATTTAGTTTGTACGTTTTGTATGGACAAATCTTCATATATTTTATAAAACTCTTCATCTAATTGATTATCTTCTTCAGAAGCACTCTGTTCAGCCGATACAAATTGTTTAGAAATTTTTGTTCTAAAAAAACCGTGGTGCAAAAAAATTAGATTATATAACAAATATTTCTGAATTGGAAAAACACAACAGCTGTAGAAAGTTACTTCAAAAAAATGTTTTATCAACGGACAACGGTATCGGGTCGTGGCCATAGTGAAAACTATATTGTTTTTTAAGATCAAAGGATTTATATTTGTATTTGAAAAAGAAATCACCAATTATTCTCGCATACTTTCATTAGATCTACGTATCTAGTAGGTAATTAACGCCAGTTATAATTTTAAGATGCAGTTTAGACTTAAGACTTCAACACATTAAATATTACTACCTCTTGCACTACACACTCCGCCATTCAGGAGTCAGTCGGCGTTGTACTACAGCCACGTAAAGATGTCCGTTATTATTGATACTCCCGCCAAGTGTGATTCGTTTTCTACAGGCTGAAGGCCATAGTGCTGCAGAAATCCATCGGAGAATGAGTCGGGTGTATGAGGAAAACTTCATGAGGGATGATGTTGGGTGTGAATGGTGTCGAAAGTTTAAAGATGGCAGTAATGATGTGCATGATGAAGGGGCCAAGGACGCTAATCTGTCGTTTCAGATGACCTGATTCAACGAGTTGACAGAATGGTTAAAGAAAACCGCAGATTCACCATTACTGCTTTGTCTCAGCTAAATGCACAACAGTCAACTTTTTTTAAGACACTAAAGAAGAGCAAGGCAGCTACCGAGGCGTCATTCCGGGTTTCGAAGTTCATCGCTCAATATATGAAACTGTACGAAGATGGTGAGTTGATAAAAACTGCATTTTTACAGGCTGCAGATACATTATTTGATAACTTCAAAAACTAAACTGAGATCACGTCTGTTAATAAATCTGATCAGCTTTCTGCTAATACAGTGATGCGAAGAGTTGAGGCTATGAGTTCTAATTTAGTTTCACAGCTTAAAATTGATTTTGATCGTTGTAGTTATTTTTCCTTACAATTTGACGAATCAACTGATGTAGTTGATACAGCTTTGGTAATTTTTGTAAAGATGGTATTTGAAGATTTTGAAACAAAAGAAGAACTGATAGAGGCCGTGCCGCTTACTGGGCATACAACTGGAAATGATATATTTTTAGCATTTGAAAAGCTCATTTAATCTGAAAACATTCCTGTGAAGAAGTTGATGGACCTAGCTACAGATAAAGCTTCTGCAATGGTAGGCGATTTATTGCCTTGTGTCGTAAAGACAATGACGTACCAAAATTTTTATCTTATCATTGCATCATACACAAGCAGTCACTGTGTGGAAAGTTCCTAAGTATGAACAATGTCATGAAAACAGTTGTCAAAATAGTAAATAAAATTAGAGCACATGCACTTCAAAAACGACTGTTCAGAGAACTAATTCAAGAGTTATAATTCCAGTATGGTGATCTGTTGCTTCATTCAGAATTTACTTGGCTTAGTTGAGGCAGAGTTATGCAACATTTCAAAGAGATGCTACCTGCACTGGAAGATCTCACATGCCTGCAAGATTTATCCTTTCTTACTGATATAACTGAAAAGTTGAATAGCTTAAACTTGCAGCTTAGAGGCAAAGATAGGAACATCTGTGGAATGATTTCAGATTTAACATCATTTTCAAAAAAGCTCGAGCTGTGAGAAAAGAATATAACCCAGTTTGAATACAATCACTTTCCTAATCTGAAGCTAATTGTTGACAAACAAAATCCTCAACAACACCCCAGCAATAAACAAAAATACGTGGAAATTCTTTTAGACTTAAGACAACAATTCCAAGATTTTAAAAGCATATTGATTGTGTCACATTTCGTCAACTCTCCCTTTGGAGAGATCGATGCATAAGATTTTTCAGCTTGTGTTGTAGAACATTTTGGTGGAGATCAGGCTGACGTAGCAATAGAATTTGTTGATTTTCAGAATGACCTGTATCTAAAATCTCTCTCTACCACTGATAATTTCTGGCCTCTAGTCCCCAAAGAAAAGTATCCAATTGTGGTTCAAGTTGCATTGAAATTGAAAGCTATGTTCTGTTCTACATACTTGTGTGAAGCATGTTTTTCAAGCATGAAATTCATGAAAAACAAAAATAGAAACAGACTCACTGATGAACATTTGAACAACTGCATCAGATTGACGGCTACAACATATTCTCCAAACTTCAAGAAAATACTTGATGACCAAAAAGAGTTCCACTCCTCTCATTATAATGAACATTTAAACTTCTTTCGTTTAAACTTTTCGTTCAAGTTTTTTCGACACAGAGTACAGACGTATAGGGGAGCCCTAAATATGACTATTGGGGCAATTTACCACTATACAAAATTGCATTCCTAACGAGGTATGGGGCATCAAAGTAGGACCCAAAATTTAGAAAAAATTGATTTTTTTTCAACCTCTTCAACTTAAAAATACCAAGTTTGGTACACAAGACTGTTAAGCGTATTAAGTAATGATAAGTAGAAAACGATCGTACTATTTTGAAGTGACCTCATCTTAAAATTTCTTCCATAACTCCTCATGGATGCAACTTAGTGTAAGAGGTAAATTGCCCCCAATGTTTATATTCAGGGCTCCCTACACGCCTCTGCTCTGTGTTGATTCTTATGGGATATGCCCTGCATATTTCATTTATGTAAATAAATGAAACACATAAAAACATATAAAAACATTTATTAGATTTTATTTTCTCAAATTCTTAATTCTAATATTTCTTTCTTCTTCCATTTTGAAAGCCTTTTCCCATGATTCTTTATCAAAACACCCTTTTCCTTCAGAGATTGATACCAGTCTGGATATAATAAGCATACTATGTAAATCATCTGCAGTGACATTACTTCTGATTTGACGCATCTTGACAAATTCATTTTGGATGAACTCTTCGTTCTGTTCAGTGATTGAATAATCAGACATTCTCGAGATTGTCAAATATTTTCTTACATCATTTAATAAATCTGGTTTCAAGAAATGTTCTGCTGCTTCAATTATTTCTTTAAAGGTGTTTGTACACATTGGATCCGGTTCTAAAGTAACATGAACATCACTGTTGATCATCGATTTTCCTTCAGATAATATCAAAAAAGGAATGTCACAATTAAATTCCAGTGGGTAGTATTTAAAGTCGTAAGCTATAGATTGGTTTTTGATTACATCAGATATAGCTTTAATGTTGCTTATACCTGCCGAATTTAATTTTCCAGGAGTTAATTTGGTTTCATCCAAGACAAAGTGGGTATTTTCACTTAACTGAAGTACACCAGATGATAAATAATTCAATTCATAATCTTTTTTTGGAATAAATGTTAAATCATTTAGGTTTTCTAAGGTCATTGGCAAATAGACACTTTTTGGAACAATTTTTTCAATGAATTTATACAATTCATTTGGATAATTAGCAAGTTCTGGAATTTTCGAGATATTTAATGATAACTTGCCTAATGCTAGGCCTTCACGACGTAAATACACTCTTGATATTAGATGCAGCAGTAAATATTCAGCGGCCAAAGTATCGCCTAAAAGTAATTGTGTCAACAAAATCATTAGATCTTTACGAATCAAGCTGAATTTATCTTTATCATATTTATCAATTTCATTATTCAGCAAAGGATTACCATGTACTATCTTTCGAAAGCATGTACAATGAATTTTGGGTATGAAACATGTCGCTCCATCTGTATCCATGTCATTGTCATCTCTATTAGCATTTACTGATGGATCCATATCCAAAAAACCAATAAATTCACACACATCATTAATTTTCAACACCTCCTGGTCGCCATACAACTTAACATGATATACTTGATTAGTATCTGTAGGAAGTGGAAAAATATCATTTGGACGGTTAGGTATAAATTTTGATTCTGTTCGATTAAAATTATTGTTGCAAATTTTCTTGTTTTGTATGTTACTATTTGAAGCACAGCAAGGATCTTCTACATCCATAGTTTCCTCTAGAACTCTTTTTTTACTTGATAACATCGGTGCACAATTTTCTGGAATAACTTTCGATTTTTCTTCATACACATTAACCCATGTATTCACTGCTGGTACTGATATAACAACAAAAGTTTGTCGCTCAGAAGTAACATTAGAAATATTATCAAAATTAATGTATTCATTATCATTCACTGCAACGCTTTCTTCGTATTTACTATGTAACCAAGAGTTTTCATTTGTAATTTTATTTACTACCTCAAATTTTTCTAAATAATACTCAGGAGTATGCATATCTTGAATCATCCCAATGAATCTAACCAGTTTTGAGTTGCCTAATTGTTCCAACTTATTAACATTCAGTAATGGAATTGTGTCTATTAACGATTGATCTTTCAACAAGTTCGAACAGTTTTCTTCATTTTCACGCCAATAAAATGGAGTTATCGTTTTTATATCCATTATTATAACAAAATTTACTATTTGAACTAAACTGTTACAATAACAAAGAATGATTTACTCTTTCGCGCTATTTCAATAAAATTGAGGTTAGGATCTTCTTTTTTATAAGAAAATATCAAAAGGATTCATAATTTTTGTCATACGTTATGTTTTTTTTCTATTTCAAACATGACATCTTTAAAAATATGTTGTACTTTGTATCCGTTGAGAGTGGAAGGAATTTTAAAGAGATTATAAAAACATATGGGGGAATAGTGTAGTGCCTTACGGAGTTTATTCAACTGTTTAGACATTTTAGCAAGGCAATGATTCTAAACACGTATCAAAGTTAAAAGAATTTTTAAAATTAAAGAGAATACAAGCGAGTATTAAAAATCATGCATCATCATTACAGATCTGAAACTTAATAAACATCTTAGGAAACTTTAATAAATTTGAAAAAATCGGTTATTTGGAAGCTCTCAATAAGTTTAATGCAAATACATACACGAGCTTCAAAAATTGAATAATACTATTGTTTAAACTACGATAAACGTATTTTATTTATTCAAACTGAAACCTTTTCTTTTGTAGATATATATTTTTAGCAGCAGTGTATTTTACACACAATTTTATTTGTCTTTAAAATATATTTTAGTAAAATCACATATATTAAACCGAGAAAATCACGTAGATATTCTGTATGATAAAATATTAATACACTATAAATCAAAATTTGATATATTAAAATTCAATAGCTCATTTCTTGCTTGAAAATATCCAGTATCAGTCAAATCATATGGTTCAGGTACAAATGGAGGTGTAATTGATAATAGATTAGTCCAATCAATCTGACTAAAAGCTTCCATTTTCATGATATCATCTGCATTGGCCCTTACTTCTGGATTTTCATTTAAAAGAGCCTCTATACCTTGAACAACCACAGGTGACAAAGCTTCATCATCAGTAGGCCACTCTATATTATGCTCAAGAATATTTTTAAAAACCAACTGAGGTGTAGCATCACTGAATGGAGGAATGCCGGTTACAAATTCATATAAACAACATCCTAGAGCCCACCAATCCACAGCGTGATTATGGCCTTTCCTTAAAAGCAATTCTGGAGCAAGGTAATCAGGAGTTCCTAATATTCTCTGATCTGAATTCCATTGGCCTCTTCTGACAGATTTGGGTGTACGAAAAGGAGTTCTGGGAGTTTTTGGGGTAGTCGCCTCACTTGATATAGGACTCATTATATGACTACTACCATTTATAGGTTTTACACTTTCATCAATAGATTTTTTAGGCAATTCAAATCTAGTAGATTTTGGTTTGTTCTTCTGAGCAGAAACAGGTGTTGAAAAAGTAACACCTTTTGGAGATTCAACTCTCATAATTTCCATTTCACCTGTTAAGCCAGTTTTGACAAAAGTTTTTCTTGTGGTTTTTGGTGAAGGTGATCTATATTTCCTTTTTCTCTCCCTTACTTCTCGTATCTTGTAACTACTGCAACCACATATTTTTCTACTTATTGGAGAACTATCACATGAATTTCCTGTATTTTCTTCTTGACTACTTCGACAAGTATCATAAGAAGTATCTGATAATCGAGAAGGAGTATTATAGTCTGTAGAAAGATAAGTAATGCCAGATAAAACTGAAGAATTATGTATGGCATTATTTGAAATATTTTCTTTAAAATTTGACGAGTCATGTCTACTAACAGCACTTTCACAATGTATTTCTGAAATGGAGTCAATAGCATTACTATTTATATATTTAGAATTTCCTGACCCAAAACTTAGATGAGAAGTCAAACTTAACAATTGCCCAGGAGTTCTTTTACATATATTTGGTGTAAAATTTTCAAAATCTGATATCTCCAAGTCTCTGTGAATATGAACTTTGGATAAACCGAAATCAGTTAACTTAACATGTCCTTCTTTAGACAACAGCATATTATCGGGTTTAATATCCCTATGAATAATATTATGTTTATGTAAATATTGTAGTGCTAAGCAAACTTCAGCTGTATAGAAAATTGCCATTGATTCATCGAAAAAACCATATACACTAAGAAGTGACTTCAAATCTCCTCCAACCATATATTCCATCACTAAATATATTGAGGACGCTGTTTGTAGGGAATAGAAGAGTTGCACACAAAATGGGCTTTTTGTAAGAGCCAACGCATTCCTTTCATTCACGACTTGAGTTACCATGTTTTTGTTGACCATTTCTGTTTTCTTCATCACTTTAATTGCATACATAACATCTATATTGTTTTTCTTATATCCTAAGAAAACCTTTCCAAATGCTCCACGACTTATCGGTTTTATAATAACGAAATCATTAATTTCGGGTGGTTTGGTACCTTTATTTTCTTCACTAATATCAGGAGCTGCTTCTTCGATATTTTGATTGTTCATGTTATCGATTAAATGAAATAAACAATTTCACAAACTTACTTGTTAGAAATGTTTTTTAAAACTTAAAAAATAACGTATTCCTGTTATTAATAATGACAAATGACAGATTTAATTGACTTACCGTATAAATGTTCTGCTGCTAATGAAACTAACATTAAATGTATCCTCTTGATTTTTTAATGAAAATTCGGCCAGAACATCAAACTGCACCTCACACATATTCAAAATATAAACTTCAACTCATAATTCTGTATTCTTAACAAAAATCTACCTTTCCTAACAATAGTGTTTTTTGTCAATGTCAACTCAACAATGACAGTGCATGGTCTAAGACATTTTAGCTTATCAACTACCTAATTCTTTGTTATTTTTTCATTTAAAATTACAATAAAAATTAGATTACTCTAAAGCCCTTAAGAGAATACCAACTTTATCTCATTTTTTGATCTATACAGTGAGTTTGATTCAAGGATAAAGATTTTAAGTAGAAAGGCCTTATTGATCAAATTTCATAGTCGAAAAAGAAGACGAAACGTTGAAATAGGTTATGGATAATACGTTTTTATAAACATAAGTAAAATGAGTGTAATTAATCAAAAGGATTATTTGAAAAAATACTTAAAAATTGGGAAACAAACAAAGGAAAAGAAAAAAAAGAAGCAATCTAATAAACTACTTGGAAAAGGGTAAATTATTGGATTTCATCTCTTACAAGTTAGGATAGAAAATAATTGTTTCATAGCTTATTCTATTCTTATTTTCATTTTTAGACTAAAAATTATTGATGATGATGTATACACTAACTTATCACAAGAAATACAAGACGACATAGATGCAGCAAATGAAGATGCTCCTCAGATTGTGGCAGTAATTGATGATAGACCACCTTCTATGCGAGTAGATGAAAAAACTAAAAATAATTTATGGCAACCTATAGGAGAATCAAATATAACTTCAAATGAGTCTAAAAATTTCAAAATAGGCAAAATAAATTTACATAAAAATGATGAACCAAAAAAATCAAGTAAAAGTAAATTACATAATAATTTGCCTCTGATAGAAAATAAATCTAAAAATCTAGATGACTACTCTTCAAAAAATAGAAATGAACAAACTTCTAGAAGAAAATACAATACATCTCCACCTAGGGATAATAATTTCTTTCCACCTAGTAGGCAAGGTGAAGATTACTCTCCACAAAGAAGAAAAGATGAAGATTACTCTCCACCTAGAAGAAAAGATGAAGATTATTCTCCATCTAGAAGAAAAGATGAAGATTACTCTCCCCCTAGAAGAAAAAATGAAGATTACTCTCCACCTAGAAGAAAAGATGAAGATTACTCTCCACCTAGAAGAAAAGATGAAGATTACTCTCCGCCTAGAAGAAAAGATACAAATAAAGATTCCGCGTCTAAGAGATCAGGTGAAGATTATTCTCCATTAAGAAGACCAGATAAAAATCAATCACCACTTAGAAAAAAATATAAAGATTACTCTCCATCAAGGAGAAGAGATGAAGATTATTCTTCACCCAAAAAAACTGATAAAGATCACTCTAAATCTAGAAGAAAAAATGAAGATTACTCTCCATCTAGAAGAAAAGATAAAGATTATTCTCCACAAAGAAGAAAAGATAGAGATTATTCTCCAAAGAGAAGGAAGGATAGAAAAAATTCTTCTGCTGTAGAAAAGGGCCACTCCCCTGAAAGGAAAAAAAGCAAAGATTCTCTCTTAAGGAAGGAAAAATATTCTAATGATGATGAGTGTTCTTTAAGAAAAGATTCACCGCCTCCTACAAAAACTTCAGGAGTCAAGTAAGTTGTAATTTATATTTTGTACTTGATATGGATAGTTCTTAAAAGGGCTGGATTTACATATGGGCTGAATAGGCTATAGCTCAGGATGACAGAATTCAAGGGGCCATACATTTTGGTAAAAGGTAAAAAAATTAACAAATTATTCCAACAATTAGCATATTCATTATCAAATTCTGTCATTGCTTATTTTTTTTAAATATGTGCAAATTACAAAATTATAAATTTAAAATGACCCAAATCCTAAATCTTAATCATGACTAAAATCAGAATCAAGTTATTGTATTGTAATTCCTCAATATATCTTCTTGAATTTGATTATTCGTAATGAAACATGAATTTTATCACTTTTTTTATTCATTCTTCAATTGAAACTATAACTTTGAGGTTAACAATTTAATCCATTTGATTTTAGTTTTACTATTACAAACTTTGTGTGGCCTCCTTGCTGCCATCGACCCACCTTGGTACTAAGGTAAACCTACATGGTTGTCTTGGGGAGAGGGACAAATTGTGGATAGCCCAGGGGCGGCAAATCTTCAAATCCACCTCTGGTTCTTAAACGTATAAAATCATTGTTTTCAATTCAAAAGCGATCTGGTTCATAAAACAGTCCAAATTACAATTTCTTGTGGTTTTATAATCTAATTTTGTTTTCACTTTAGAAGAAAAGATGATTTACCCAATCCCCCAATCAAAAAACCATCTAGATGGGAAAAAGATGATCTTTCTAAACCTGAAACTACTTTGAGTGGTAAAAAATCGGGATTACAAAGGGCGCAGAATTTAATAGAAGACATGGCTAGGTTACAAAAACAGGAAGAGGAAATTTTTAAAACAATGTCTGCAGAAGTATCTGGAGTTAACGCAGCCACTGTCATAAGAAAAAAGAAACAAGAAGAGGTGAGAGATCCAGAAAAAGAAGCGAGAGAAAAAGAGATGAAAGAGAAATATTCAGTGTGGGGTAAAGGTTTGAAGCAAGTTCAAGATGAAACTGCAAAGTATGAAGATCAGTTAAAAGAAATGAACAAACCGTTGGCTAGGTATGCAGATGATGAAGATTTAGAAAGATATTTGAAGGAGCAAGAAAGAGAAGGTGATCCAATGCTGGCATATATAAGAAAAAAGAAAAAGAAAGTTGCTGTCGAACAAGGTATTTCAGGTATATATTTACTGAATTTTAGAATACACATTTATTCAATTATATATATTTTTTTATAGAAAAACCAATGTATATGGGAGACTTTATGCCAAATCGGTTTGGAATTCCCCCTGGGTATAGGTGGGATGGAGTAGATCGATCCAATGGTTATGAAACAAAGTGGTTCCAAACACAAAACTCTAAAAAAGCGATGCAAGATGAAGCTTTGATGTGGAGTACGGAAGATATGTAAATAATTATATTTAGGTTTTTAATAAATCAATTTATTTACTGTACAACATGTTTATTCAAACATTTTCAATATTAACTAAAAAAAAAATATTAATTAATATCATAATGCCTACTATCTATTCGGGAACTATTTTAATCCATGCCTCTTCCTCTTCTCCATTTTCATTGGGAATTCTTACTTTAACTAATTGGATAGGACCATCTGGAGTCTCGATGATTTGGGTTTCCCCACTAGCTAATGCGTCGCTTGAGATTATTTCTTCACAATCATCATCAGTTTGATCAGCAATTACCTAGAAAAGAAAAATTACTCCAAATATAAAAACTATAACTTTATCTTACATGTTCGATTTGCTCTATGGCTTCTTCGTTATCTCCTTCACTACCAACTTCAGCAAAACTAATTTGTTGTCCGTCTATTATTATATGCTCAGTACCGTCTTGGTCTTGGATGTACAATTTTCCATCGGTAGCAGTGTCCAAAATTTCCATTTCTCCTGCTGAGTTCACAGTTACTAATTGATCATCTTCAGTTGTGAGTCTAGGTTGATTAACTACAATTGTATCATTCAAGTGTCCTTGATTCTGCATATGCTGTAAAAAAAATACAAATACAGAAAATAAGAAATTATTTTATCTGAAATTGTCTTTACCTGATACAGTAACGGTTTCCTCATAAATCCAGCACCACATACCAAACATTCATATGGTTTTTTATCTGAATGAATGAACCTGTGAGCATTGCGATTGTCTCTGCTATTGAACGCTTTACCGCACACTTCACAAAGGAAAGGCTTTTCCCCTGTATGAATTCTACGATGTTTTTTAAAATGTTCTGGATAAACAAAAGTTGCTTCACAAATTTCGCATTTAAATGGTCTTTCTCCTGTAAATACACACCAAAAGGTGAAGATCTCGATTTATTAAATGGGAAAATACTTTACCTGTGTGAGCTGCTTTGATATGGTAATCTAAAAGTCGTCTCCTTTTAAATCCTTTACTGCAAATTGTACATTGATATCTTTTATCATCGTAATGAGTTGCTCTTTTATGAGATTGTAAATTTGATCTTTGACTAAAAGTCGCACCACAAAATTCACATTGGTAAGGTCTTTCACCTGTAAAATATATACAAATATGGAAAAATTATGTACGAAATATTTGAAAAGGAGAAATAGCATAAGAAATAGATTAGGAGAAGAATAGCGAAGGTTGGGATCATTGAAAACCAAAGGGGGAGACTAAGAAGAAATGGCTAGACCATATAAGGAAATTAGGGATGGGGGACACAATAGATCCTTGGGGTTTCAGTATATAAGATTACCCCAAAATCCATACAAAGGAACTAGGGTTAAAATGGGGAGAAAAAAGAGAAAGTAGTAGAAGAAATAGGTATAAGAGGAACTGGATCCCTCATTTGATACTTGTCAAGGTAAAATGAAAAGTGAGAACCTTGAATATATGTGTATATACTGCATCAGCAAATAAATATTCTATTGCTTACCAGTGTGAGTCCTTTCATGATCTCTTATTTCCGCTTTCCTTGCAAACGCCTTTCCGCATAAACCACAAACGAATGGTTTATATCCTGTATGAACTATGGAATGTACTTCTAGATTATGGGATGAACCAAATTGTTTACCACATAATTGACATGCATATTCCTTCATTCCAAGATGAGTTCGTTCATGTTGTGTGAGATTTTGTTGACTAAGAAAGGATTTGTCACACTGAGAACATTTATAAGGTCGTGGTCTAAATTCATGGGTTTTTTCATGAGCTTTGTAAGTGTATTTGCTAGCAAAATCCTTACCGCATACTTCGCATATGTAAGGACGGACACCTAAAGATATATTTTGATATATTTTTTTGTTTTTATATTAAATCATGAAAAATTGCAAGAATTCTTTACTCTGTTTCCTAATGTGAGAGAAAAATTAATTATTTCACTGTAAAACCTCGAAAAGATGAAGTCAGTGTATGAATGAGGAAACAGAGTATAAATAAATTTTTTATTTAGAATATAGATATGTACCTAAATGTGTATTGACATGTTCTTCTAGGAGATTTTTGCTGCTATACTTTTTCCCACATGTCTCGCATACCCAAGCTTTTGTTTGCGGATAGTGCATTCTTTTATGGATGCGAAACAATCTCAAATTACTGAAAATTCTGTTACAAATTTCACATTGGAAATCTCCTTCTTCGGAAGCGACATGTTCGTCGAAATGTGCAGAGAGTTCGTTTCTTTTTGAAAAATCTTGACCGCAAACGTCACATATGTACAAACGAACACCATGTGCTTCTTTAACGTGTATTACAATGGCTTTGGATTCTCCAGCTACTGTCTGATCTCCTTGGCATAATAGACAAGTATATAAGTCGCCATCTTTAGATACTACTGGTAGAGCAATCGTTGTTTCTGATTTTTTTTCTTCGAGCTTTATTTCTAAAGGCATCGTTGACATTTTCTTTCTTAATATAATTGGTTTCTTATCTGAATTGCCTGATGTTTTCATTGTTACATCAGAATCCTCTAACTTTAATGTTATCTCTGAAATAGTATTGACATGAACTTTTGTTTTTTTTTAATAATCAAAAAGTTGAAAAATATCTTGTTGAGACCCAAATGAGGAACCTAAAGTTGTCTAATTTAAAGGTTTATTGAACCAATGTTTGGAATCATGAACTGAATTATACTTATTTCTGAAATATCAAAAATACCTTTATCAACTCCCATCAGAGAAGACTGTATAAGTGAGGAAGAGATATTTGATGGTTCATAATCAGAATCTGAAGAATTCTCCATTGCCCCTGCATCTAAAATCTCGCCTTCGTCTGCTGAAAATTGTTGATATTCTATGTTTGTATCAATTTCCATATCAGTATTTTCTCTTGGTTGTTCTATACCTGTTTCTAAATCAATACCATGCATTTTAACAAATTCCAATTGGATATTTTCAAAACAATTTTTTTCTGTGGAAACCTAAAGTATGAATTTATAATAAATTTTAAATAAAGCAGTGCAAGTTTAAAATTGACTCGAAATCAGGGTAGGGTTGATTTAAATCAAAGTTACCTTTTTATAACAACAAATTATTTTCAATTTTCATTAAAGAACTATAAAAATACTAATTCTGAAGCATTTTATATTCCTAGTTGGTTCCTTAATTTTGATTGCTCAAGACCAAATGTGCAAAAAACACAATCAACAGAAGCTGAAGATGTGATTGGACTTAAAAACTGTTTTATGCTATGTAGATGTTTTCCAATTTCAGGTTTATCTTTCAGTGCTTTCCGCCCGTCAATGCCAGAGAGTTCTGATGTTATTTCCTGAGTAAACATTATTTTAAGAAACGGCTCCAATTGGGAATTAAACCTTATGGTTAAAGTTAGCAGCCCACTTTGTTCATACATTTCCTCAATCGTTTCGAGGCATGCTTCTCTGGTTCTCTACTAAATATATGACTCTCATTTAAGTAACAAAATGATATGCTTACTCATATCACTGCCAAAAAATGTGTATTGTTTCATAGGATAACTGTAGATCTTCAAATAATGCTATTTCTAATGTTTCAACTAATCCTTGGATTTTCTTACTGCAACTTTTACAGACTGCTTGCAGCCAGTTTTATTTGGATATGTTTTCTTTTCAAAAATATTTCCAAATGTTACCCTCTTTTCTTCCAGCCATTATTTCAGATTTAAATTCAAATTTAGAACTATTTCAACAACTTTATGGTAAATATAGCACAAATACTGTTCATACCCGAATGAGTTAAAACTTACATCATGCCCCAAAAAAACAGGATTGTACAATATGCGAGAATAAAACGCCAAAAATGGAAATATTCAATAAGGGGGAAATAATGTAATATTACACTATTTTAAAATTTACAGTTAAAAAAACAAATAATTTGTTTGAACAAATTATATGAACTCGGAAATAATAAATAACAAAACATTATATTTTAATAATATAAATTTGAGAATAAATAAAATAAATCATGGTTTTTTGATTTTTATATAAAAATATTTTTTTAATCAGATCTTTTCCAACCCTGTTTAAAATTAAATTACCTGTGTTGAATCTTCATCAGATGATGGTATAAATAACATTTTTTGGGGAAAATTTTCAGTCCCGCATTCCGATTGAGTTTCTTGTGAATCATTTTCTTCTTTTATTTTGTTGCTATCAAATATTTCACTTTTGATTTCCGTTACCCTTGTGTGCAATTCATCAAGTTCAGAAATAAGTGAAAAACATTTTTTACATATTAGTTGTGGACCGTTTGGTTCCTCTTTTATTTCTTTGTCCAGTAATTTGAAAACTAGTGATGCTACGTGAAGATCTGATTCTCTATTGGACTAAAATCACGATTATTCAAATATATAAAAAAATCAAAGCTGTATTTACTTACATCAGCACCGAATATTTCGATGTAATCTGTATCTGGAACCCATGCTACATTACATATTATACAAGCTTCGCCGTTGGAAGACATTGTAGAAGTTATTAATGTAAATATATCATCCGGGAGTTGTAACTGAAAATATTAAAATTATAATTTGTAGAAGCTTAAGCCGTTGACGTAATTAAATAGTCCTACCTAAAGCTCTCACGTCAACCTCGCAATTTATATATTTCATTTTAAAATTACTAAACTGCTAGTTATTTTAGATTTTACCTTTCAAATTTTGTAGATAGTTTAGGGAAACACTTTATTTTCGTCTAGAAACAGGGCTGCTAACAAATGCTGCCAAGTTTGAGAATTTTATGCCAAAACTTAATCGATTTGTTCTCGTACGTTTACGGTATGGTACGACTACTTTTAAAATGACAATTGAAAGGTATTAATGATTCGATCTTCCTTTTCCGTTTTAGTTAAAGCTCTGTTTCCATAATTCGACGCACTGAACGTATAATTTATCACCTAATATTTCATTGGCAGGATTAACAATATCGTCTACTATTACGACCAATAAAATTTCCCACTATGATAGGTGAATTTGTGTTTAATACATATAAGAATATTGTTTCTTAAAAATTTTTAAATACTAAATATTGATAATGATAATCTTAAAAAAATTACTTAGAAACCTAACAACTTATAATAAATTAGTCAATCGTCATCACATTTTTGGTATCAGAGAAGTAGGTATAAAATCAATTAAATTTATTGAATTTTATTAAAGTACGACATATTTTTATAGATGTGTTCAGAGGTCGAACGCTCATTAAATGCAAAATATGATCAATCAAAAGGAACAATTTTTGATAAAATAATATCCAAAAAAATTCCAGCAGATATTATTTTTGAAGACGAGAACTGTTTAGCATTTAATGATATCAATCCACAAGCTCCTGTACATTTCCTTGTTATACCCAAGAAAAGAATTCCAAAATTAGATGATTCGACTGAAGATGATAAAGAGGTATTCTTTTGATTTTTTCTGTTCAATATAGTTAGTAAATTGAATTTTATAGATTCTAGGTCACATTATACATATAGCAAAAACACTGGCTCAAAAGAAACTTCCTAATGGTTATAGATTAGTTATAAATAATGGAAAAGATGGTTGTCAATCTGTATATCATTTACACATTCACATTTTAGGAGGACGACAATTAGGTTGGCCTCCAGGATAATTAAAAATGTATATAAGAAATTGTTATATTGATTTTTTACATATTAAATAAATTTACATAGATGTTTAATCATTAGTTGTTGATGAACCTGTATGTTTGACAATAATTGATCAATTTTATGTCCTACTGAACACACGTTTTCACTGATAAGAGAATGTAATTATTTTAACTCAATTAGTAAGAGCTATGAGGGCATTTACAACGTTTCCATGATATTCTCTAAGTGTTTTTTCTGCTAGGTTTCGAGATATTTCCATTTCCCGAACAATCAAATCGACATCTTCCTTTTTCACAGACACTTTTAACAATTCTTTTTCTCTTTCTTGTTTTTCCAAAGCGTCTTTATTTCTTCTATCACCTATAGCTGAAATTGCATTAGCTACATCTTGGGTAGATATTTCTTTTTCTTCGGCATAATCTGTAACTTTCTCCAAATCAGCGGCACCACTGTCATATTTGGCTACTTTCTTTTGATTTTTTTCTGGTAATTCTTCCGCATTACCATTTACTGATTGTTCGTCTGCCATTATTAAATTTTTAACTAAATAGTAATTTTTAATTAAAAATTTTTATTAGGTACCATACTATCAAAACGACAAATGACAGTTTTCGAGGACGTTCAAATTATCAATATATCTATGTAAACATTATTTGCTTTAATTATATATTTATCGTTCTTTAACATATGTTCAATGATTATCAAGTGTATTATAGATAGAATCATTGAATAAATATTTAAATAAAACTCTATTTATTATTATAAAAATAAGTAAATCGGGAACGTACTTCGATTGAAAACAGAAGCTGTCAATTGTGTCGATATCATTTCGTTTTTGATCGTAGCAACTCGTAGTGTCTTGTTCGACTTGTGGCAGACATATTCTGGAAACAAATTTGAGGAAATAACTTAGCAAGATTTAATTCAGGTACTGCTATTTTTAGGGTAAAATTATCACAAGAACGTTATTTTTATTATTATTATTATTATTTTCATTCCCTCACTTTTCCTTATTAATAGATTTTGAACTAAGCATGTCAACAAGGAGGATGTTCATTGATTATCTAATACCTCTCTGCAAAGTTTAGATATTAATTTATGCAACATAATTTTCTAAAAAATAGCACTTTACAAACATTGACAGAAAGAACGAAGTATTTTTTTAATTTAGCATATAACTATACCTGCAAGTTCTCTTGTAGGTCAGACATCATACTTCCCACCTCATAGATGAATTCCACTTCGAGAATATTGGATCTGCCTCCTCCTCCCGGAACAGAAGACATCGAGTTAGGACCTTTGGACAAACCTGCCAAACCACCAGAGGGAGAGAAATTGGAGGTAAAATTGGAAGCTATTGAAAAAGATACAGATACTAAGAAAGACATGGACGTTTATAAACCAAAGGAACGTCCTATAGACCGAATTAATCCATATTTAAAAAATCCTGAATATGTTGAATATGAAAGGAAACATTTAGAGCGTAGGTATAGAAATAGGTCCCGGAGCTACTCAAGAGAAAGACGTCACAAAAGAAGGTACTCAAGGTCAAGATCTAGAGATAGATATCGTCGATCTAGGTCCCGTTCTCGACGAAGGAGGAGGAGATACAGTTCATCCAGAAGCCGTTCACCTTCTCCATCATATCGTCGTTATAAATATAGTAGAAGAAGAAGGTCTAGGTCAAGATCTATAAGTCGAAGTAGATCAAAAAGTGTGTCAAAATCACCACCAAAGTCTCATAGATCTAGAAGTCGTAAGGATAAAAAATCTCCACTGAGAAAATCATACAGTGAAGAAGAAGACGAAAAGCCTATACCAGATGCAGATACAAATGAAGTTGATATGAAACTTGACGAAGAAGAAGAAGAGGTGACCAAAGATAATGTTTTCAAAAATGACGGAACTTTTCTAGAGATGTTTAAAAAAATGCAAGAACAGCAAAAGAAAGTAGAGGAAACTGCTCCTGTTCCGGAAACTTCCAAGAAAGTACTACCTGTTTTCGGTAAAAGACGTGGTGGTAAAGTTTTAAAAACTGGTTTAGTTCAAAAAGCAAAACCTCAAAATGAAGAAGAAACTACTTCTCAAGATGCTTGGTCAGTGTATATGAAAGAGGTTAGAAAATATAAAGAAGCCTGTTGTGATGATGATTCAAAAACTAGGCCTCTCGTTAAATGAATAATTACTAATTTTCATATTGTCGTTTCTACCTTGCTTTAAATTAGAATATAATTAATAATTTGGGTTAAGATTATTTTAATAAAAGAATAATTCGATTTGTAGGTATACATGTTTGTGTAGATTTCTTTAAAGCACATGAGGTTATATGTTTGTAAAGTGCTATTATTCTATTTTGGATTAAAGTATTAAGTTTAAATATTTGGGTTTTTAGTAGACCTACTTGAAATGAATTATAACAAATAAATTATAAATTTAAACAAATTAATGTTCTACATATAATGTTTTATTACAAGTGACGAAAGTAATATTTTTTGCAACCAAAGAACTGTATGGAAAAAGTGAAACACTAAATTTTTTCTGCAACCCCATTTACATTATAATAATAAGGGTTTCAGCATTTATGACAATTTCAAGTAAAAAGATGTTATTAAATCTTATAAAATATTTATGATTTCATTTTGCTTTTTGTTTAAACAAATGTAAATTGTACAATTTGTTTTATCAATAATTTGATTTTATTCTTTAATCGTGGAATGCTTCCAAGTTTCAACACTAGTAAATACTATTCTATTTTAATCTTCATCATACCAAAAAACAAACACAATTAGAGGTTTGAATATCTCAGAAAATTTTAAACACCAATTAAATGAAAATATACTTCTCTCTTGTGGAAAGTCCAATTTTTTTAGAACTTTTGGCTTGAAGAGGGAGTATACATTCAATATCTATTGGATCTACTATGCAAATAATCCAAAGCTTTAGATATGAGATAAATGAATTATTTTAAAATTTGTTTATGGTGTTATGAAAATAAATCTCATTTGAATACAAGATATGCATGTCATCATGAATATTAGATTTCAAAAGTATTTAACCGTCTGCCTTGAATTTAGCTAAATATTCAATTGAAAATCAAAACTCATTAGAAAAATTCCAAAAAATGTGTTTGTATAGCAGAGACCTCAAAAATCCCAGTGCGACGTTTCTATCCTTGGGAATATGAGCTGTCCTGGCAGCTTTTCTGGTATGATGCTTACCTTCAAAAAATTTTACTATTGAAAATAAATTATAAAATAAAAAAACATTATATGAGTGCAGAAAAGAAATTATAACTTAACTTTCTCACTTTTAATGGAAATCACGTTTTTGCTGGAAGTAATTTATTATTAAATTACTGCAGGAAAAATTATTTTGAGTTTAATAAGTTTACTTACTCTACCCTTACAGATATGGGTTGTTTGTTTTTCGGTTTTCTCTTACTTCTTACAGCTTTCACATCTAAGGAGGCTCTTCTGGGTCCTACTTTTTCCCTGTTTCCTCTAAGTAACGGAACTAGTTCAAATATATTCTTAGTCACTTTCCTACAGGATATTCCACACTATCAAACAATTGTTCCCCTAAATATCAGAGCTGGATTTTCTTAATATGAGTAATTTAGATCAGTTTAAAGGCCGCTTAACATGATGCAGTACAACGTGTAATGCAATGCAAGACGCAATATTTCTTGATCAAAAGCAACCAGATCAGCTGACCGACGTAAAACTTAGCTCCGTTATTTTCATTGTTAAACTGTACAAAATATTAGTAAAAATTTGAGGTTAGGAATTTGTTTACTTTTACTGCTTAGAGACTTTCATGCAATTTCTTGCACGTTATAATGCATTATGCCTTAATATATTTTCCAAAACCAGAATTATAATGTATAAAGACACGTTTGGTTGGTAAATATTATGCCGAAACATAAAATAATGAACAAATGGGTTATAATAATGTAAAATGAATATTTGTTTTATTTTATCAACATTATTTTCAAGGTAAGTGCATTTTATTAGTAACAAAATATTTATGTATCGGTTGTTCGGTGTTTCAGTAAAAAAAATGAATGTACCGTGTCTAGATGAAATTATCTAAATTATAAAATGAAATTATAACTTTAACGAGAGCTGCTCTGTTCTGTTTAAATCAAGGTAAAACACATCTTCGTCCAAATGAATTACTAAATCTAATTTGTTTTGGAATAAATGTAATTTATTTTCAGCCTGCAATAATTGTCTATAGTAAGACTCTAAGTAACTAAATAAGTTAAGTCTGTTCGTTCATTGTAGCATTAATGACTTGATTGGATCATTTCCAACAATATAGGAGCTGCTCGAAGTACATAGCTCAACTATCCAACTTTAAAATTATATCAAGGAATCTTTAGAAAGCGGAAATGAAGGTAAGTCCTCAGTATTCAGAAAATATACGTTTTTAGACCAAGTGTGGAAGGTAATAAATAAAAATTCACCGAATAGCAATGATGACCCAAGAATTTGTAAACATTATTTGTTTTAAGACTATTTAAAAAATAATAGTACAGAATTGCATAGATATTGAAACCACAATTATAGAGCTAACTGTGGCAACACAGAGTTATAAATGGCAACAACGATGGACAGAAGAGAAATCGGGCGAATGGACGCGACGAATAATAAAAGACCTTAGACGGTGGACTGAAAGGAAGTTTGAAAATGTGAACTTCTACATTACCCAGCTTTCGACAGGACACGGCTATTTCCGAAGGTATAAACACCTGCGTGTACGTATGGTAGAAACGACTCGGATGATTCTACGTGTGTAACCACTAAAGGAGTTCGAGGGAAACTGTTACTTCTGAAAGTATCTTCAGAAAATGAAGAGAGTACAAACTCCTGAGTGTACGTATTGTGGAAACGACTCAGATGATTCTACGTGTGTAACCACTAAAGGAGTTCGAGGGAAACTGTTACTTCTGAAAGTATCTTCAGAAAATGAAGAGAGTACAAACTCCTGAGTGTACGTATTGTGGAAACGACTCAGATGATGCCGAAAGCACGTTCTTCGTGTGTAACCACTGGAGGATTTTGAAGGACACTGCTACTTCCGAAAGTATCTTCACAAAATGAGGAAAGTACAAACACCTGCGTGTACGTATGGTAGAAACGACTCAAATCATGCCGAACATACGTTTTTCGTGTGTAACCACTGGAGGAGTTCGAGGGACACTGCTACTTCTGAAAGTATCTTCAGAAAATGAAGAAAGTATAAACAACTGAGTGTACGTATTGTGGAAACGACTCAAATCATGCAGAACGCACGTTCTTCGTGCGTAACAACTGGAGGGGTTTGAGAAAGGAAGTAGAGGAAACTGTCGGCAGCATAAATTCTGGTGATGCTGCACAAGGTAGAATGTTGTCAACTGGTGACTAACTATACAGAGAAAATTCTTAGGCAAAAGAATGTAGACGGCTGCCTGGTATGACGATATCATAGAAACTTAACAAATGGGACATCATACACGGACAGACCCACCAACCAGGTGTCTCCCACATATCCATCAGCTGGTGGAATCCGTTACTTGGGTTCCGCATCTCCTTAAAAAACAGCGCTTAAAGCAATATTAACTGTTCCAAACAATTATTTAAAAGCTGTTCACATTATAATAATTTCAGATGTGCTTAAAGTTAATAAATTAGTTTTCAATACTTTGCAGAGAGTATTAAATAAAATGAACATAAATGAAACATTATTCGGAAGCCTCTTGATGCAATTACATCAATACGGTTTATTTCCCTCTCTGCTAATAGAGAAACAACAGAGAATTAAAAATAAATCTCACTACACACGTAAAGTGGAGTGGGAATCTAGTGGAGCAATTGAAGGGGTAAGAACCAAAAGCTACTTGATTATTGTAAAATCTGTGCAAACATTTCGTATAGTATTTTTATCTGACGGCACGTACAGTTTTCGATACTCTTTGTTAAATTCTGTATTTTTTCAAAAAATTGTCACTTGGACCCCTTTGGTTCAAAATTTGTCTTACAAAAATACAAATTTCTATCATCAAATTAACTTTATTTGAATAGACAACAAATTATACGGCATTCTTAATCCTCATAGTCGGAGTACAGTTCAAATTCTTCATCTTGAACATTTTCTTCCACCCGTGTTTATATGGTTCATATTTTTTGATGGGCAAGGTTTTGATGAAAGGTGTGATGTCTCCGTGAAATAAAAGGCAAGAGCTGAATAAGATTCTTCCAATTTGCGTATGCTATTTTCAAGGGGGCTGCATAAAGACGTTCGTTTATAAATTATCCAGAGATTCATTTGGTCTACCTGCTATAAGTGAAGAACACGTCTCGGAAGTCAGAATATAAAGCAGGAAAATTTGGATTTCTCGTTATATGGAAAATGAAGAATAAAAGTTCACGTTTGTACTCAAACCACACAATGTCTCGCCATTTTAAACGTTGTTTTTCATTGTCTTTTTTTAGATCACACATGACCTCACGAAGGTAATCAAAGTCATTTTGTTCCATGTTATATACCTCAAAGTTTTTGGAACTTTTCTTTATCAAGTCCTTCCAACGTTCTGGAATAAAAATGCTTAATGCCTGTGACTTAAAAATAGTAGATTCAACCAAAAACATTAACAATTTGGCAATGTTTTTATTTTTGTTTTGCCTACCGCATTGGTCACTGTAACAAATTAGTTCTTCGACAGTTGGTACCAAATTTTTTATGAACAAACAAAAAAAAATTTAGATACTGGTACTAGGATAATGATATCAAGTTGTATCTCTACCTTAATGAGACACAAACCAATTTCCTGTGATCCTCGCTGACCTATGGTTTCATTCCATACATACACGAAAGATCTTCCACTGATGAGGTCATGGACACAGAAGTTGTACGTCCATAACTGCCTTATACTTTATTTGTTGTAAGTAGAGGAGTTGGAAGCGTTTTTTGCAAGTCAAAACTTTTTCGGGATTCTGTTTTCCATATTCTATGTCTAATTTCTCGACATTATGAACACTTTCGAGTTTTATTTGGTGGAGGTCTAATTCACTTTGGCTTTTAGTTTTAATTTTCACATCAGTTATTTTTTTATTAAGGTATTTAAATGGTCGCATTTATCAGAGTAGGGCTTGAGAAGTTTTATATTAAACTCTGTACACTCTGCGGGTCTTATTGACACGGCCCAGGGGCCGAATGCGGGCCGTATCTTTGACATGACTGGCTTATTGTATCATTGCAGGAGTATGTGATCCTCGTTTTTCAGGCTCAGTAAAACCTTAAAAAGGTTTTTTCTGTCAAATAATTCGCAGCGTTCTATTGGTAAGGTTTTAAGAAAATACTCCTTACAGACTCTGGAATTCTTAAGACGTAATACTGTTGCAAAATGTTTCTGTGAAACTGCCTGCTTATTATCTCGCTTTACATTAATTTTGCTTACACAAGATGCCAAAAAAAGTCGTTTGCAAATGGTACGTTTTTATTTCATAAAACTTCGTAAATAGGATCATTGTTTGTTCTTCAGATATTTTGTTACACTCATAACGGAAACGATACGGTTTCAATTCCCCTTTTTTGCCCTTTTTTCCTTTAGCAGTTTCATATTCATTACCACTTATCCTAGCCTACTTTCTTTTTTGCCTCTTTCATCCATCTATGTTTTTGTTCCGTTTTCTGGTTCTTTTTGGGGTAACTAATAAAAAGCGACCCATATTATCTATTGATACATTTGCCATATTTTTTTTGTTATAATATCCAAATAATATACCACTAGTAGAAGGTACACCATCATTGTCGGATTTAACAGCATTAACAGGTACATCTGTAGACTTGAGAGTAGAAGTATTTAAAACATCCGTAGAGGAATTGAATGAAGTCTAAAAGCTTTAAAAAACATGATTCTTCTTTCTGTGACACAATGCGATCGCGGGCCTTATTGATACGGCCCGCGGGCCGTATCTTTGACATGACTGATCTAAGTGCTCTTGGATCGTTTTGTCACTAACTAAATACGCGGATACGTTAACCTATTTTTTTCAGACTCCAAAAAATGGCGTTAAACGTTAGAAAATTACTTAGATCGTTTTGCTAGCAATTTTAAGTTTTGACTGTCGAAATTTGCATTTAACTCGTTTTTTATTAAATTGTCACTAAGACTCTTTTGGTTCTCACCCCTTCAAATATATTTTATCACCACGTAAATTTACTCTGGTAGATTGTAAGTAAGTTTGTTTTTACATTAGCTATGTTTCACAAAATACAGAGGGAGTTTTATGTAAAAACTCTTCAATTATCTCGGAAACAACCCGTACGATTTTTATAAATTTTTGTGTACAAGGGTCTGGTGATACGGCCGGTATTATGATGGTATCTACATTGTTGTCAGATCTTTCCTTTTTCCTTTAAGATAATGAACTTTGTTCTTTCAAATGGATTACCCTCTATATTCTGTGTTTTTAGAAATCTTTAAGAATTACTGATTATTTTTCATCTAATGTTTCCTATACATAAATGCCATAATCTCCACCAAGGTTACAATAATTATTATACATTTAAATGGCTAATTTATGTGCTAATAAAAATCTCGTAACAAGGTCTATTATCAGTAAGTTAGTAGTTTAACGAAACTGGTGCAGTAAATAAAATATTTAACCAAATCATGGCGGAGAAAATCTACAACAACTGAAGACAAATCTTCTACATTAAAGGCGATTACCGCAGATGCTCAAAATGTCCATTTCAATACAACAAGCCATGCGATTTTTAAAACTTTGCAACATCCTCGACTGCTCAATTCTTCTTATCTCTGTGGTAATCCTATCTTTTGATTCCTGAATATTGGTAGGTTTTGTTTTATAAACGATGTTTTTTAATTGTAATCATTCGATAAAACCCCGCCTTTCAAACCATATTCTGGAAAACAAATTATTTAGGTATTGCCTCCATTTTTCCATCATTAGGTCTGCAAACTCTTCACGTCTATCAAAATCGTCATCTGAGAACCCTTGAACTAACCTTACTTTGTATGGATGGAATGTATTATCACGTAAAATTTTCATTGTGGATGTTTGTTTGATATTACCTGGATATTTGTCTAGTACTCAAGTGTGGAACGTCTTCAAACAGGACACAAACATCTTTCACTGAACCTGTTTGAACTTTTTTACTAATTTACTGACAGTAGATTGTTATGGGTTTTCAGTTAGGATATAGATTATTAAAGATATTATATTATTAAAACAAAGTTCATTATTTTTCCGGAAAAAGGAAAGATCTGAAAACAATGTAGATACCACCATAATACCGGGCGTATCACAAGACCCTTGCGCACAAAAATTCATAAAAATCGTACGGGCTGTTTCCGAGATAATGACTGAACCAGTTTCGTTAAACGTTTCCGAGATAATTGAGGCGTTCCATACATAAAACTCACTCTGTATAAAGAACATTTCTGTGTAAAATTCGTGGAGAGTGGAATGCCATATGGAATAATATAATAAACAATATTTGGAGGGTTAGTGACATTTTTGAAAAACGGTTAAGTAAGTAAAGGCTAACATTTTGTTCAGTAGTCCTGTAGTAACCAACAAGCATCTATATAATGGCAGATCGGTTGGACGGTTCTAAAGGGCTCACTCTGTATGCTCCCATACTGTATACTCCAATTCATTTTACAAATCGGCGAGTTTCGCTGATGTTCAGTTGAAACTAATTTTGATATTTTAATTTCAGTAATCATGCCAGCTCAAATTGCCGAAGAAGAAATCTTTAAAACCGCGCCATTCGACCCTCGTTTTCCAAACACCAATCAAACTCGTTACTGTTACCAAAGTTATATTGATTACCACAGGTGCCAGAAAGTCCGCGGAGCCGACTATAAACCATGCGAATATTTTTCCAAAGTTTTCCATTCTGTATGTCCTAACAGCTGGATAGAAAAATGGGATGACCAAAGGGAAGAGGGAACTTTCGCTGGAAATATTTAGATGATTCCTGTATTGAAGCATATAGTTACTAAATAGTTGTATTTATGAAGACATGATTGTGTCATATATAAATTTTTTTTGTTAATATAAACAACGTCTTGATTTGTTCAAATTTCATGCTGTCAATACATTCAGACCTTTGTTAAATTATACACAAATAAAATTAGGTGTTAGTATATTCGAGCTAGGCGTCGAATTGCAAGACTCACTGTATCCATCTTTCGAAAATTTTTAGAATTCAGAAAAACTGTTAATCGGCAACAAATAAGCTTTTCCAAACTCATCCATCACATCTAAATATTGATGAAAGTTTTAAACTTTTACTGCATTATCCTCCACATTGATTAATAATCGTCGAATATGTCATCGATCTTTGCTGGTTTCACAGGATTTTCTTGTGGGATTATTTCAGGTAGTTTAACTTTTGAAAGGTTGATACCCTTCTTAGAAACAAACTTGACTTGGTCTACATCTGAGTTAAAGAAAGGCTCTCCATCACACCGATATATTAGTTATATAAGAAGAAGAAGATTTCTTGAATAAAAAGCGTTTTGCTTCGTTAAATTGGAAATACCAACTAGCAAGCCTGCATTGAAACTTCTCCAATCGTACACTTCAATTTCTTCCAGTCTGAACACCAGTTCAATCGACTTTATGTTGATTGGTGACGCATTGCAAGAAAAATATGTTAACATAGCTGTCATTATCGAATTTCGGTTCTGTCCTCCACTTCAGCACAGTTCCACCATCATGGGGCCTTTAGAAGATCCCATCACAATGGTGATATTGTAAATATACAATTGTCTGCTGTACTATGCACTTGAATCTTTGGTAAACCAAATTTTTTTGACAGTCAAATGACACAATAAGTAGGTTGCTTGGTTCGTCTTTTAGCTTCTAATGAAAAGCTCTATACCTCGCTTTGTGATTAATCGATAATCAACTTATTTGTTTCTGGTTCCCTCTTTATTTTCCCTTTCAGCTCGATGCATTTGGAACATGTATCAGTTATTGGTGAACTGAACCCTTTGTTGTATTCCTGGTCAAAAATATTTTTGAAAAACGTTCTCTTGGCTTTCAGTTTTAACAAGCTACTTATTATTGTACATACGCCAAAGCTTGAGCAGATTTAAGTCACCTGAGACGTAATGTCTTTGGATCGACTGATGCTCTTTTTATTAAATAGACCTCTTTTAATCTAGGTCCTCCTCTCCGCTCCACCTGTGAAGTTCCAGACAGCAAAAATTTTTTTGAAAAGAGTTTGACTCTTGACAATCGTAGATTGACAAAAACGAATCAGGAATTTTTGAGTTCCAGCTTTTCTAACAAAGTATTGGGTATTCGCCGTTTTTGATAAAAATATATTTCAAAATAAAATTATCCTGATGGATTTTGTCCCTATGGGAGTAAAACTGTTTATGAAATTCTTTGATGTTGTTCATCGTCAAAGTCATACACATAAATGTTGACGTGTTTTTCTTTTTGGTTAAACGATGATCACATGTAGGAAAATCAGGTAGACTTTTTGGAGTATGCCTAAAATAATGAAAATAACAAATCTTGAGAATATCTGTGAAGAAATATCATCATTATATTATACACTGTGTTTTCCACTGTCTTCTTCTTCTCATGCCATCTTTTCATTGAATGGCCACGTTTTTAAATGCGTCACTGCCCATCGCGACATGAAACAATTCTCCGACGATGAGATTTGTCCATTCTTTCATGTTACCGAGCCAGGATTTCTTTTTCCTGCCGATACCTTTCTTTCGCTTTACTCTGCCCTGCATTATGTTCTGTAGCAGTAGCTGTTTGTCGTTGCGTAAGATGTTTTTCTTAACTTAATAATTGTCAACAGCTTTCTTGCGTCTTAGTACTTCGTCGTTAGTGATTCTGTCAGTCCAAGGTATCTCCAAGATGCGTCTATAGAGCCACATCTCAAATGCCTCAAGTTTTTTTATCATTTGATCGTTCAAGGTCCAAGTTTCCACTCCGTATATCAGTACTGACCATACATCACATTCCATGAATCCTATTCTGACGTGGAGGTTTAGATTTCTGTTTGCAAACCTTGAGGAGTACTTGACAAATGTCTGTCTTACCTTTCAGCTTTTTGAACAGATCAACAACAAAATTATCATTATCCATAGCGGTAGAGAGGGCGCTACATACCATTATACGTCACGGGAATCTTTTTGAGCGATCTCATTGGCTCAGTGGATATAGTTAGTACCAGCGTCGCTGCAGTAAAATATCATGAGTTTTGGAGCGACACCAATTTTTCTCGTGTGAATTTAATAGGAATAAAATCATTTTTGTAACGTTAACACACTGCAGTTTTTGTGAGGAACTTGCATAGACTCAAAATCCACCTTGATATTGAAAAAATATGAATATAATGAGTTTTGCAATGCCACTCCTAATTTGTTTCTTTTTTACTCTTCATTTTATTATTAAAAATGGTATAATACTTTCTATTTAGGTTTTTATGACTTTGAGGCTAATTTGATATAATTATGAACAAAATTTTTGGAAAACTGATGATGTTTCCTTTGAAACATGGAATTATTTATTATTTATATCCTATCGGAGGTTAAAAAAAACTGCCCTCGCCTCGCCCTTTAATTTGATAGATATTACAGTCAGTGGTGAACATTTACCAAATTTTCAGTCTATTATATTTATCATTTATCTTCTATTTCAAAGCATAAGTTCGTCACGAAGTAAGTATAATTACTGTAATATTTTTTTTGTTAAATTTGTGGTGTTTATGCCAGAAAAAAAACGAAAAAGAAATATCACAGATTTTGTGAAGAAAGTTTCTATTTGAGTCGATGTTGTGAAAAAAAAAGATACATAAATGCATTTCTATTGGTCGAAGCTGTCGGAAGGCGTATGTACTAAATTTCTTTGAAATATTCCTGCTAGACAGTTTGCGATAAGCAGTGGCGTGGTTAGGTGAGATTTATTTAATTTTTAGTTTCTTAAAATAAATAGAAATATGGCGTTCTTTAGACCATGGGCGAATAAAGACAATAAAATTGCACAGTGTAGTTAGAATGAAGACAGGTATGAATTTAATAATAAAGATTTAGATATACAAACACAGCAAATCATTTTAAATATATTCAAATGTTAAAAAAGGAAAATATGTAAAGAAAAACTGAAATCAGTTTACGAAGCTACTCAAAATTTTATACGTAGAACAATTATTTATAGTTTATGAACAGAGTTGTGACATTAGAAGTAATACAGGAAAAGGTAGCAGATTATCTAGAATATAATTATACAAGTTTAGAAACATTGCGTCAAGTTTTGTCAGCATGTGGTTTTAAAGACAAAAAACTGAATAAATGGATGGCAATAACCGAATCGTTAAGGTTAGTTCGATGGCAACAAGATTACTTGCGTCAGATAAAAGACTACCGAAGACGAATAGGGTAGAAAAAGGGCTCAGTTCACGCCTGGTACCCTGTTTAAACCAAACTTCTTTACAGGCAGGTACATTTACTCGTCTTTATACATTTTATAATTTTATATTCAATTGTGTCAAGTTAACGAGGTAGATCTTCAGACTCATAGTCCAAGAAATGTCCTATTGTAGAGGTTCCAAACGTACCAACATTTAAAAAACTTTGATTCAAATGTTTCTTTAATAGTTAGAAAATGCACTATTTTAACCTATTCACTGAGACGCCCTCCCATAGTCGACACACTTCCGAAATTTTGTTTTCAACTTAAGGATGTCACAAGACTAGTAATACACCTGGCAGAACTAGGTTAGAGGAAAGCGAAAACCTCTAAAAATTCCGTCATGGGAATGCTATTGCGAGATATGGTAAATGACTAAAATAATTAAATTTCTCAAGCGACTCAAAAAATATATATGTGTGCTTACACATCACAATATAAAGAAGGATAAAAATTAAAATATAACAAGGCAAGGCCTTTCCTCCTCTTCCCTCCAACAGGAAAGTTTAGTAAGAAAAGTCTGCCAAGACGGAACCAAGTGCTAACAATTAGCGATAGCACAGACAAGATAATTAGTTGCAGTGTTTTAAGCCACATAGATAGGATATTTAAAAAAAATAATAGTTATAAAATGCACTATTTGAGCCTATTCACTGAGACGCCCTCCTATAGTCGAACTAGTAAGGCTTTTCCGGTGTGCTGCACCCCACTTTAGTATAGATGTTCCGTGGCACGGACCACCCCTAATGAACTATATTTTCAAAATTTAACTGCTGTTAACTCACTAAAATATGCCCATAAATGCATTATAATAGATTTTTTTGGGAGTCAACCCTTTAATAATTTTAGAAATCCTCCCTAAGTCGCAAATCACTTTAGTTTTAACATTTTTATTGTCTGATTTTGGACGTCTCTATTTAATTCAATCCATATTTAATTGAATTTATGCTGAATATAATTATTCATAATAAATGTTAGTAGAAGCAGTAGTTGAATGAAAACCTAAACATAACAGTTCCGACGAAATAGAGGCGTATAGAAATAGCACAAAAGGTGAGTTTAGGTGGGAGAGGCCAGGGCACAGTCAGCACCCCCACAAAACAGTTAAAGGGATAAATATTAAAATCTTTATTTAATAATCTTCACTACACTGAAAATATGACTTAATTTACAAATACTCTCGGTCCATAGGAGTTTTCTTAGCTCGTTTATCTCTACTTCTAGGGAACCATCTATGCTTTGTTGTAAAAGTTATATTCATAAGTTCCTGTCTAGCTTGTTCTGGAGTCTTTTTATTAAATATGCTTAGTAATTCAGGAGTCAGTGTTGTTTTCAATACGGTGGAAGTTTCGCAGGGTTCCTCTTCTGGCAACGGTCTTGTACATTCATAAGGAAAGTCTTCTTTGGGATGCCATGCTATTAAAGTACTGCCATTATCTGTAATCACAATTCTTTGTTGTGTACAGACGGTTCTACTTATTACCAAACGAGTACAACAAACTCTTATTGCTGTGTTAAACATTATTTTAATATGTGAATATACACATAACCTCAACTCTTCTTTTTAATTATGTGAATCCTAAATTAGAATACTTTTTTCAGTTCACAAAATAATACAAAAATATTATTATGAAGTTAGTAAAAATAACGAGATTAATATGAATTATTTGTTCTTACACAGTTTTTTTATTGTTTTAATAAGAATTTAAATTTTTTCTTTGTTTTTAGAAATAACAATTCAACTAGTTGCTAGCTTCATTCCATTGATTTAAATTTGATAGATTGAAAAGTGAGGTTACGTAATAAAAGAACATTCTAACCTAGCTTATTATAAAATTATTTGCATTTACTATCGTGTTTAGAAGTAATGATGATGGTTAATAATTTAAATTGTAAATCAAGCCTTTAGTGTACTATGAATCTTTTATCAAATTTAGTAAGGAACTTAACTTGTAGAACTAACGCGTTATCTAAAAATACAATTAATACTAATTTGATCAAAAGACTTTGTAGTAATCATAATAACAATGAAAATAGAAAACGAAGTATTCGGTCCACCTTGTATTACGTGACAGCAGCTGGTATTGTAACAGTGGGATTAAGCTATGCCGCTGTACCTTTATACAGATTGTTTTGTCAAGCCTACAGTTATGGAGGAACTGTAGCCTTAGGACATGATGCTAACAAAGTTGAAAATATGTCAGCAGTGAAAAACAAACTTATAAAAATCAAATTTAATGCTGATACTGCTGCTAGTATGAGATGGAACTTCAAACCACAACAAACAGAAATCATGGTATACCTTATAATACATACTCTTCGAGTTGAATTTTCAAAAATGTTTTTAGGTATTTCCAGGGGAAACAGCTTTAGCCTTTTATACTGCAATGAATCCCACAGATAAGCCAGTTATAGGTATAAGTACATACAATGTCGTACCATTTGAAGCAGGACAGTATTTTAATAAGATTCAATGTTTTTGTTTTGAAGAACAAATGCTTAACCCACATGAACAGGTACGTAATTTTATTTGAAAAGTACTGTAAGAAAATAGAATCTTTCGCAGGTGGATATGCCTGTATTCTTTTATATAGATCCAGAAATAACTGAAGATCCATATATGGAATTTGTTAATGAAATAACTCTTTCATACACTTTCTTTGAAGCTAAAGAAGGCCTACAACTACCACTTCCAACGTTTGTTAAATAATGTTATATTCAATAAAAAAATTGTTGAATTATAGCCCATTTTTGATTATTTGAAGTTTTGGAAATGTTTTCAAGGAAGGTTAATGGACAATAATAATCTTTAATTACAATGGAATTTTTTTATTATGTAAGTATTATATTTGAAATATTGTCAGAGTACCATTGTTAAATGTGGACAAAATTTCTTGTAAAAGTAAACACCTGCTATTCATTGCAGTTTTTTTCGAAGTACTGGTTGATATGAGCTTGTTTCTTGATATAAGTTTCTGTGGTATAAGTCTATTTATTCATATATTGAGATATTTAAGGGTTTGCATTTGAATAAATTTAAAAATATTGGGCAACATTAATCAATATAGCCTTAAGGGTGTACTGTAGCTTTTAATTGGAGAAGTCTTCTTTCAAGAAGATTCCAAGAGACAGGAAGAAATAAAAGAAGTTATGGCCTTGGATGTTAACGCAAATCTAGACCATTTTTTACAACAATGTTAAGAGTTTATTTAATCCTCAACACATTCTTAGATTAATTGTTTGAACCTTCCTGAGTGATATCAAGTTGTAATTGAAGTCTGGGGTTCATACAATGGACTTTTTCAATATTTTTTTGGATTCGGTTCATTATTTTAATTATGTGAAGCCGTTTTTTTACTCAAACGCATTACAATATTTTTGAATTCAAATTGAAATTGTGGTTATTCCCATTTATCTCATAAACTTCATTCAGGAATTAAAACTTGATATAAATAATTTTGAAAATTCATTTATTTGATCTAATTAACAATTTTGTACTCGAGACCCGGCCAAATATTGCATAATCAAATTTTTATTTCAATCACTACCAGTATTAATACTTAATAGTTGCTGTTATCGGAAATGATCTTCTTAAACCCATGCACTTTTCACGATCAATGAAAAGAGAATTCACTTTATTGTGTAAATCAGTTTCTAAATTTGATCTAGTTTTAAGTAACTGTTGATGCTGGGCTTCAGCTTCTTGCAGCTTTCTGTGTAATACTTCAATGTTGTCTTGGAGCTCTTTTACTTCATACACTAATCTACAATAAATCCATGTTATATTTAGATTATTTTATGCTTTCAGTATTGTTAAAGAATAGTTATAAATTTTAGTAATTAATTTACCTATCCTGAGCAGTATCTCTACATAATTCTATCTCTTTTCTGTGAGTTCTTGCTTCTAATCTCGTATGGGCTACTTTCATAGGATTACTCTTATCCAGTATAGCCTTTTTCAATAGCTCGATATTTTTTTCCAAGTCGAAAAGCTCTTGTTGAACCTAAAATTAATTAGCCATTCCTGATTGAATTTTTGAAATTATTATATCCTAAAATAATTGGGAAAATAGAAGGCGTACTATGACAATAAATTATATGGAAATGGAAATAACATAACAGAGGATAATTCAGAAATGAAGAAGTAAAATGCCCAACGAAAACTGTGGTGTAAGAAGAATAAATAAAGACTGCTTAATGAAAAAGCTCCTGGAGAAGATGAAATGTTAAATTTGGAAACAAAACATGATTCCAGAGGAGTGGAAGACCAGACTGATTCATAATCAACACAATCCACATAATAGAGCAAATAGAGAGCTCCAATAATCTTTATAGATTTTAAAAGCGCGTTTGACTCAATAAATAGACAAAAATAATAGGGAATTTAGAAACACTAAAGGTGACCAGAAAATTAAAGATAATAGAAATCATATTACAAAACCCAAAAGCCAAAGACAGATATCTGGGAAAAAATAGAAATAAACAAAGGAGTCAAACAAGGAGATCTCTACCAACCCTGTATAATACTATTTCAGAAAATGTAATGAGAAGAGCCAAATTAAATAAGAAAAATATGATAAGAAATCAAATATAAGCTGTAACATACGCAAACGCAGAGAAGAACTAGTAAAGGCAACCAACAAACTGGAAATAGAAGAAAGAGAAGTAGGTCTAGAAATAAACCTAGAAGAAAAAGGTGAAGATCAGAGCCGGTATTTTCGCAAAATTCTGGGAGTTACAGTGACCCTTCAAGTCAGTGTCTTGCACTGCCACACTGTTATCATGAACTACATTTTTAACATCTTTCGAGGTGAAGTGTTGAATTAATGCAACTACATTCTTTAGAGTCTTTTGGCTGTCTTTGTTGTTGCATTTAGAGGCGGTTAGGTTAGGTAAGAAAAATAATAAAATTATGCACTTACTTGACCAGTAGAACTTCATAAGCAGTTCGATTCGACAACTTTTTTTAAATGTTTATAATATACACGCCTAAGAAAAATCATACGTTTGCTACGCATGCGCGTAACTTCCCGAATTTGGCGAAAATACCAAGACGTCATGAAGATAGCAAGACAAGACTAAAGAGGAATGAACACAGAAATACGTATTTGAAACTGTCATATATGGAGAGTTGGTATGGGAAAAAAACGTTTCTACTTTATAGCACCGACAATATTCATTTTGTCTAGTTCGAGACACTATACTGCGCATGCTTCATGCGCGCAAAAGATGCGCAGAACTAACTGAAGCGCTTGGAGGAGAGATAGAACGATATACTATCATAGAAATATTACCAACCTGAAATATCTCTATGTATACTATTTGTCCATATAGAAGTTTCACAAATATGGAAACTGTATCCTCGTTCAATTATCTAGGACGTACGTCTAAATATGGAATAAGAGAGAGATTATAAAAAGGATATCGAACATTTGGAGAAAATAAAAAGTAACTTAAAAGCAACAATAGTCATAAATAAAAAAGAAGAAGATAATCGAGAGAAAAATACTAGGAACTAAAATCGGAACAAGTATTATAGGACATGTAGATAGAAGATTAACGAAATAAGAGAAGAACTGGGAGGAGAAAATTTAACAAGGTATGCAAAAGCACGAAGACTAAATTGGGCAGGACGCATCATGAGAATATAACCTATAAGAAGATGATAACACTATGGATACCTTGATGGCCAATAGGCAGACCAAGAAATGCCAGGAGAAACCACATTGAAGAAGATACCAGAATCCTAGAAAAAGTAGAGTGGAAAACAAAATGCAGAAACAGAAAAGAATGGAGAAAACAGACATACGAGGCCAGGAGCGACAAAAAACTATAACAAAACGAACAAGGGGAGTAAACCAACCCAATAAAGGGATTTTTAGGCGCAGAAGAGATTGAAAGGCATATTGATGATTTAATGATTATATCTTTACTGACCTTGTGCAATTGCATTTGTAATTTACTCTTAATTTCCAATGTTTCTGCTGCTCTACGAGCTAGAGCATTATTAGTATTACTCCAAGCATCCCAAACTTCTTGAGCACATGAATTTATAAGATTATCAATATCCGATCTCATTTGCGCTGATTTCCCTCTTTCAGACTGTGATCTCTGTACAATTCTATTACTGTTTTCTGCCCAAGTAACTGTGTTGCTCGTACTGGAAACAAACATTCTCACTACACAGAACAATATACAGGATGTCCCTAAATTCGACAGCCAACGCTTTAAGGGCAATTTCTCGGGTCAAATTATGCCTATCGGGATAGGGAACTGACTGCAAACGCATCCTTTCCAAGATACGGGGTGCTAAAGTTTTAAAAATAAAACAATTTTTTGTCGATAAATTTCAAATGATGTTATCGAATGTTATTGAAACCTTTTGATGATTATCAGGTTGATAAACTACTTGTTCTAACATGGATAGAGGATTTCTAGTTTGTTCAAGACGCGTGCAGCTGGGGTTAAGGATCCATTCTTCAACCCTGAATTCTCCGTCACTGGATAAAATTTTATTTTTTTTTTATTTCTGAGTTTTCTTATCATTCCTTAATAAAAAAATTTGCCTACACTTGTGATTATTTAAAAAAATACAAGTTTTTTCCTAATCAACTTACATCGATAAGTTAATAGTGTCCTACCTACAAAATGATATTTGTTCGTTAAACTATACGTTTTCTTTGAAAAAGTGTTTTAGTTTATCAACCTAATAATCGTCAAAAAGTTTCAATAACAATCGATCACACAATTTGAAATTTATCGACAAAAAATCATTTTATCTTTAAAACTTTAACACCCTGTGTTTCGATTGGCATAATTTGACTCAAGGAATTTCTTCTAGAGCGTTGGCAGTCGAATTTAGGGACACCCTGTATAAGATTGTTTAAACGTACGTTGGATCGAATTTTTCTATTCCTCCATAGTAGTTGATTCCTTTTGAAAAATTATTTAATTGATGACACATATTATCGATTCCTAGCGCGGAGTCTTTGCTTTGAACGTCTTTTTCTAATTCTGCTTGAGCAGCTCTGTTATTTCGCATCTGATCGGACACTTTGGAAAACAACGTTCTCAATTGCTCTTGTTTATTCCTGTAAGTTTCAATTTCTTTAAGCAAGGCTTGTTCAGCTACATCGTGGACTAAATCGATACCTGAAAATTGAAATTATCAAAAAAAATAAGTCAACAAAGTTGTAAGTAATGTAGAGTCTCAATTATCCGATCTAAACCTGCCGCACCAAAGTCGGATAACACGGAAAATGGTAAAAACGACGTTGAAAATTAGTTAATTTCATTTAAACATTGGGAACTTTCCAAATATATAGCTGATCTAAAACATTCAACAAACTAAAAGATCTAACAGAAAAATAATAACATGGTAAAAAAGTTCGTTATATTCTTTTGTTTGCCCGCTATTTGTCGTTTTCTGGCCGCCAAATCTCGCAACCTCCTCAGAAGTAAAAGTTCCGTAGAAAATGTTTCATCCAGCTGCTCTGCATACTTTAATGCTATTTGTAGAGCTTTGTGACCTTCGCTGTGTGAAACTTTCTGGGCACTGTCCTCTAACACCATATCCTCTTTAACGTCCTCTTCCGTTTACTATATTTACAATTTCTTCATCTTTCACTTCATACTGTTCATCTTGGAATAATCACTCGTTCACATTATCTTCTGTTACGTCCGCGCAACACTTGTTGTAACAATGAAAGTAGGCTGGTGTTGACGGATTCAGTCTTCTGCAAATTTTCTCCACCTGAAGATTCTTGATGTCCTTGGAGCAAAACTTTCAAAGATTTAGAAATGGTGTCTGCTCCAACACTTTCCCATGACTGAACCACGTAGTATAAGCAACGTCTTTGAAATTAAGATGACGCAATTTGTTCACCACATCTTCTCACTGGTCTATCGCGTCATGTAAAGAAGAAAGCAAGTTCCTTCGATAAATCCTCTTCATTGTCTCTAATGTCCACTATTTCATAGATTGCCTTTATATCCTAATCTTCAAGTTCTTCATTAGGATGGCATGTAGCATTGTCAAGAAGCAGTATTGCTTTCCTTGGTAAGTTTTGGGGTTCAAAAAATGATCGGTTTGTGGCACAAATTCTTGAAAAATTTTTTCTATTATAATATTTCATTGGTAAAGCATTTTCGGAAACATTCCTCTTCCAGTCCCCCACCGTTGACTTTCCTACGTTGTAATCTTGCGCCACTTTTAATAAAGTTTCGCCATTGTCCAATTTCTTCAAGATTTTAAGTTTCTCTTCCATTGATACAACCACCTTCTTACGTTTTGAAGCCATCACCACAACTTTTAGAGTCAAAAAAATTAAAACACAACCAACAGTCTAACAAACAACACAAAAGAAACAATCTACAACACGACTTCTTGGTGAAAGAAGCAGTGAGAGTGAGAACTAATGTCAGGTAGCTAGCGAATGTGATGGGATTGACGGCAGGGTGGAATGCAGCGCTTAGAAACAAAAATAAAGTCCGGTCTCCGATCTGTCGCCTTGCACGCGAATACAATGCGTACAGTAAGGAAAAGGAAAGGGGATGGGTCGCTCGGGGCACTGCTGCGCCCGTACAGTCAGGTGTGATTGAAGGGGCTCCTTCATGTTATTGTACTGTACATGACATTGCCCCAGTGGGTCGGATGACCGAGGCTCTACTGTAACCGTTATAAACACATATCAAATTTATGAAAATACGAGTTATAGTCGAAGATCTGGTAGACAAATTTGTGTAGATTCTTAAGACAACATGAAACTTTGTGTAAGTTTTTTCTAACAGTGTTTAAATACAAAATTGAGGACCTGGCTGGTGGGTTGGCGAGGCATTATCAACGTTAAAGTATTTTAACTAATTTAATAATTTTTAATGCTCTTGAAGCTTTTTAGATTTTTTATTTCTTGTAGCTTGATAGTTAACAAGATGAAAAATCAACAAGCTAGATCAAATCATCGGGTCCAGAATGTTGCCAAATGCGCTAAAACTTGGACATAACTGTAGTAGTTGTAAACCCATATTTTTGAACATATTGTACCAATCAAGTTTTTATTTTATTTTTTTGAAAATAAAAACTTGAATGTAAACTTTTATGTTGAGCAATTCTGTAATCTTAAATCGTTGATTAGGAATTTTTTTTAACCAAAGTCATCAACTATTTGATGCTTTCATAATTTTCTTCTTCAAGAGTATATTCAAAACAACTAGAATGATTTTCAGTTAATACCTGATTCAGTTAATGAACATAAAGGGTAGGACAAAAATTAAGGAAAAACATCTGGAGAGAATAAGCTCACCTTCTCTTGTTTCTCTGTGATATAAACATTCTTGTGCAATGTGTAAAGGTCCCTCGATATCATCCAAAGCTTTTTGTACTTTTCTTTTCACACCTTGCATTTGATCTGCTTCAGAAATCAACCGTTCCAATTCAGTTCTAACTTCATTCCTCCAAAAGGTAGTGTCTGTAATCCGTTCTCCCAAACGTCTGCCGGATTCTCTTTGACCCTGGGCTGTTTTCTCATCCGTTTCTCTAAAAAAATTCCATTCATAATTTTCTATACATTGTAATCTTATATAGTTACCTCATGACCCTAATAAAATCGCCTCTTAATCTTTCGGAATAGTTTCTATTAGTATCAGCTTCGTTAAAAAGTTTCAAGTTACTCTGTGTCCATTCTAGGGGAGTATATCTAGTATATAGAGCTGCTCTGGCAGCATGCGCTGGATTTCGTTCGAAACCAGTGACTAAATTCGGAAATTTTAACGGTTCAGTTGCCATACCATATGGTGTGTAACAAGGATCGACTATAGCGTTAGTTGCATGTTGATTGGGTCTAAAAACACATAATATTCTGTTATTTATATGATTTGAATGAATATGGAACAAAAGCAAATTATATCAAAATGTAGATTCAGTTATACTAATTGGAATAAAGTAAAAACGTTACCGTACCTGCGGGGCCTAGATGAATAATGAAATCCAGAAGATGATTAAAAAAAAAGAAAAAATGATTTACGTTTTGTGTTCTCATTTCATAAAAGTTTTACTGAACACATTGTTTACTGATATCACTACTCCAACACTCAAAATTACGCGCGCGTTTCGATAACCGAGTTGTCGTCTTCAGAGACCAAAAGTTGGTAGCAGTAAACAGTGTTAAGTATGAACATCATCAACGGTTCCAGAAATACCAACTCAACATACAAATTATTATTACATGTAAGAGATTGCGGATTTAATTTTGCGAAGTAATATTCAGATATGTTGTTTAAATATTAATTTAATCTGAATATAAATTAAGAAAAACTTCGATATTATACGTTAAATACATTATTTGAACAATTATTTTACTAAAACTTACAAGGGCATTGCTTCTACGAGCTCATATCCGATGGTGGGTCTCCATGGATGAGGTAGGGGCGTCTGGTAGTAATTTCCTATTCTGGTAGGTACTGGAGTACCAGCTACTTGTTCCATGCATGGTGTAGCAGCCACTGTACTCCATGGTTGCAGTTGCTGAAAAAATATTAGTCTGTAGTATTTTTAAATCTGCGCGGTGTTTCTTGAAATTTACCGTATATAATACCGTCTCGTTATCTGGCATTTTGATATTGAAAAAATTCTAAATGTCAATTTCGAAACGTTCAAATTTCAACATAATATGTAACATAACTGATACAGATATATGTATATGAAGTATAGATTAACTGTTTTCCTTTATCAATTTTAATTTTTTGATTGGCCAGAAAATGCACAAATACGAGTTGTCTATGTGGATGTAGTTAAAAAGTAAATTGATATGGGATACAACACAATTTAATAATCTATATGTGAATATATATTTAAAAAAATTCTGGACCCTTCCAACAATATAATTTGTAATGCCACTGTTTTTAAGTAATTGAAAAAATAAAGTGGAATGTGCTTAATTAAAACGAAGAAGATATATACGGTAAGTAGTTCAGTTGAACGCTACGGTCTTTAAAAACGAAGAGTATACATAGAGTAAATTGTTTTATAAACCAGTACGTTCAATGGAAAAGAAGATGTTTCTTTATTTTTAGGTTAGATTGTGAATTTCATTAATAACAATTAGAATTAACTAAATTATTTTAATTATCAGCAAATCAAACCTACATATAACTTCACACACTTTACTCGGTTGTTTTTACTTTTAATTAGTAATTAAGTGAAAAATCAAAATTCATAAATACGTTACAAAATGTCTTCTACTGTACCAGAACGTAATAAATAATGTAAGTAAATTAGAACTTTATTCTTATTCATTCCATTATAGACTGTCCTGGTGTTGAAAGTGAAAATGCAGGAAAAGTCGATGCATGCGCTGGTTGTCCAAATCAAAAAATTTGTGCTAGCTCAGATACAAAAAAGCCCGATCCAGGTATTCAATTAGTAAAGGAGAGATTATCTCAAGTACAAAAAAAAATTTTGATTCTTTCTGGAAAAGGTGGTGTTGGTAAAAGTACTGTAACGGCTTTATTGAGTAGGACTATAGCAAATCTGGATAATGAAAAAAATGTAAGTATCTACCATAAAGGAAGCGCGAATTACCTTAATCATTTCAAGTTCTGTTTTGATTGGGAATTTTATTGAAAGTAATGGTTACAAATAATTTCACTTACCCTATTATAACGACTTCTTCTTTCCTTTTCCTGTCCAAAAATCATCATTTGTACTATTTATATATTTTTTATATTATACTTGGAACTTTAGTATTATATTGATAGTAACAATGATCTTTTGGAATAAATAGCAAATTGTAATTGATCTGTAACAGTCTGTACCAGATACGATGACCCAATTCATATTGTTTAAGAAGAAACTGTCCTATATAGATATTTTTGGTCAATAAATATATAAATATGAAAATTTATAGGTCAAAATCAAATTATATGTAAGATTTTTCCTAAATTTTTAAATATATCTAAAAAAAAATTCAAGTAATTTCAATTTGAATCTTTATGAGAGAAATACAATCTGTAGTTTTCTAAGGTACAACTTGTCCAATTTATATTGATGTACTGTACAATATTTGAATTCAGGTTGCTGTTTTGGACATAGATATATGTGGACCTTCTCAACCTAGAGTGTTGGGAGTTCAAGATGAACAAGTTCATCAGTCAGGTTCAGGATGGTCTCCTGTTGTAAGTCAATCTACAATAAAATTATTCCTCTTTTTATTGCAAGCATGTTTTTAGTATGTTGAAGATAACTTGTCAGTTATGTCAATTGGTTTTCTATTGGGATCACCTGATGATGCTGTTATTTGGAGAGGACCAAAGAAAAATGGTATGATTCGACAGTTTCTGAGCGAAGTAGATTGGGGAAATCTGGACTATTTATTTATAGATACACCCCCAGGTAAGCACTAAAATATTTCCCATGAATTACTGAAGATAGTATAGTTAGATAAAAATATATAATTTTAATAAATAAATTCAAACTGATCTATGATTGATCATTTTAGGTACCTCTGATGAACACTTATCTGCAGTAACTTATTTATCAAAAGCTGATTTATCTGGAGCAGTTATAATTACCACACCACAAGAAGTAGCATTATTAGACGTTAGAAAAGAGATTGATTTTTGTTTCAAAGTGAACATAAATATTTTAGGGGTTATAGAAAATATGTCTAGTTTTGTTTGTCCAAAATGTGAAGTAAGTTTCCTATTTTATTTTTATCATAATGATGTACGTATAATTTTCTGTAGAAATCATCAGATATATTTCCTGCTTCAACGGGAGGTGCAAAGAAAATGTGTGAAGAAATGAAAGTTCCTTTTCTTGGAAGTTTGCCTTTAGACCCTAGAATAGCAAGGTGTTGTGATGAGGGTAAAGATTTTGTTACAGAGCTAGCGGATTCACCTGCTTTAAAAGCCTCTCATGATATAGTTAAACGTAAGTTTAAGACTGCCAAAATAACAGTTTAATTATTACTATAAGATATTTAATAATTGATTCAAAGTAAGGTGTAATGAACAAGGCTTTTTTTATTCAATTGCCATAGTTTTCCCTTTATTCATCAAATCTACATTGTATATGATCCTGTAATATGAATCTTTGGTAAGATAGTTCCTATGAGGAGAGTTAAGCTTAAGCCAAAATATGTTTGAAATCAGGTTTTACTTGATAAGATGCCAAATTAGCTATGAATATAAAAAAATACCTCAAATTTTATGCAGATCACTCACACTTCAGAGAGCTCTTTTTTATACAGCTTTGTTAACCATTAACAGTTTTTTTTCTTTTATATAACTTGTTTGAAAACTGAGGAACATTAATACTTGTGCTTCTGAATAAGGCTAAGAAATCTACTAACTGAATAATGTTTTAAAAGTACTCCTACTTGGAATAATATTGAATACTAGAATTTGTTGTTTTGGTTGTTAAGCTGGCAAGAAAATAATCAAATCCCTCTGATTTTGTTAAAACTTTTGTATGTTATAGAGAAAATCATGCTGAACAAAAATATATATAGGGCGCGGGTACCATCCCTTCATTTACTTTTTTTGTTTGAAGAATCAAATAGTCGTATTAATTTTTCAGTGATTGTAATATTTGAATTAATCGTAAAAGAAATACAACCCTTACACTTCTTTCAACCATTTTTAATTAATCATATAGTCCAATTCAATGATTTTGTCTATGGTTTCATAAAAATCGATAGTAAGGAGGGGTAAAAAGATTCGAATAATATGTGAAAACTTTGGTATCGATTTATTATTTTAAATAATCATCAATTTCGAAAGGATACATCCGAGACCTTTGATGAAAAAACTCATCAATTCTTTGTGTATAGCTAAAGTATCTCTCTTAAATAAAAATTCAGCCATATATTGCTTATAATAATGACGAGATCAGCCATAATGCAGGTTAATATCACACAAATCTCTAAAGAGCCTCTCTATGCTTTGAATGTGTGCTTTGGTTTCTGGATCTACGAAATTATAACAGTTGAACGAATCCTTTGTTCTCGACATGAATTATTATATCCTCGCCAACAATATGTGCAGATCTTGATGGAACAGGCTCGATACCAAGCACTGTATGATTGCGTTTACCAATGCGTTGAGGATGATTATTTACCCAAATGAAATGAAAATTATACTTTACTTCCAAAAAAGTATAAAATAGAAAAATACAAAAAGGAATCCAATCTCAAGCAGTGGTTGCTGTTATAGAAAACTCTTTCATGAGTTTTTCTTGATGAGTGGTAGACAATAAATAAAATGAGTAATGATTCTACATACAGTTTGTATATCTATTCGAATTTGATTAAACTAAGTGCCATTTAATGCACTTATTGTCCAATTGCACCACACTTTTTTTTCTTCTGTTTTCGCTTAGCACTGAAATATTTACATATAATATAAGTACAGTGAAACTTAAACGTTTCACTATTTAGTAAAATCATCTAACCACGTTCACAATAATTTCACTTCTTATCACTTAGCAATTAATTAAATAATTTATTAATTGATCACGATTGTCAATTTTTGATTTATAATTTGAAAAGTGAAAAATCTACGTTAGAATAATTTCCAACTATTATTACTCAATAGATTGTTTTTTGCGAAGAGGTGTGACATGATGTCATCATTAAATAATGAAGAAATACAAAGCTAAACTATGATGTATAGAATATTTTTCTTTTTCTGAAACTTGAGAAGTTGAAAAACTATGTGAAGGTTTGCTATCCGCACCCTATATATAATTACCTTTTTTTTCTAGGATTACTTGAAGTCTGCGGAGGTAATTAATATTAATGTTACATATTTTAAAAATTTTATTGCATCTTTTTTTAATAAATAATTTAACTATTTGACATTTATTTAAGTAAATATAGACCTGTTAATGTAGTAGTTGTCTTATTTTCGCAACTTTTGGCAAATGCTCTCTGTATCATTAAAATATACATATGTCAGATTAGTGTTTGAAAACAATTATTAACATAGCATAAAAAAAACTTGTTTATAGATTCTAAGAATGTAGATTATTCCATTTCGTTTAAACTTAGAACTAACTCAATAGCAGCATTAACATCCCCATTTACAGCTTTCAAAGCTCGTATATTGACTGTATCATCAAGCAAACCCATCTCATGCATTTGCTTCAACTGTGCTTCCCACTGCTTGTTCAAATTTTCAAAACTTTGTTCTTCTTCTTGGTTACTATTATTAGTTGTATTAGGACCTCTATTGGAACCTCCAAAATTGATAGCTTGTTGGATGGCATTAGAAAACATCTCGTTAGTGATAATATTTGATGAACCAGAATTTTGGGTAGGTATGCCAGCACTATTTGTATTGAATTGTGTATTTGTTGCATTTGCAATGGCAGCTGCAAGTTGTGCAGCAGTAATTGCATTGAAAGATGTGTTTCTACTTAAAGGGTTCTGAGAAAAACTAGTGTCAGAACTGGAATCCATTTCTTCATCATCATCAGATAGAGCTTCCAAAGAATAAGAATATCCTGTGCTAGTACTTGGTTGGTTGGTATTTAGAGAAGCTTGTTCTTCATGCACATGAGCCAAAATGTGACTCCCCGCTTCTAATAATACTGGATGTTTCTCTATCATTTCCGCTCCATTTTCGGGAATTGAAAGATAAAATATTAATTCTGGATCTTGAATAAGTGCTACTGCTGCGGGATCTTCCAAAAGTTTAGGACAAGCTTCTATAATTTTATTTATAACATCAGTTCTGGTTAACCTCTAAAAAAATAGTATTCAATAATAATTGTTTGAGAAAATTACATATTTTGTTACTTGTAGCGCTAATCTATAATTTGGGAAAATAACGAGAGTACTAAACGCATTAATTAAATCTTTGGGCCCCATTTGTGTATGTATGGTTTCTGAAGGTTTTATTGTTGGTTTATCTATTACATGAATTGTAACTCCATCTGTAATTCCATAAGAAGAAAGTGTGTTCTCGTCTTCCAATATCAAACCACAATAAGATAATTCTAAAAATAAAAAAAATAATTTTCTTTGTTTTATTCAATACAAAAATTTACCTAAATTGTGCGGAACATTATTCAACGCGTTAAGAGCGTGTTTCTTGAACACTTGCACTTTGTTTTCTAGATCTACATTATTTATTTTAATTCGTTGAGGGGAATTTTGACTTCCCCAAATTCCTAAAATAATATTGGCCATCGTTACCAAATTGAAATGACTATTTTATGAAAAGAATGAATATTTATTTTTTAAATTGTCATCGTGACAATAACTGCTACCAACCTAGCAAAATTAAAATTACCCAAATTAAACTTATGGTATAGAAGAAATTTTAAAATTAACCACCCTTAACTATTATTGGTGAATTTGCTAATACTGCCTATCTAAAATACTCATAATTATAAAATATTTCAAATATTATGCGAATTAGTATGAGCTAATTGTATAAAAATTAAAATAAATTTAGTTGGCGTACTGGCAACTCTACTTTTTTATATCATAATAGCGGCGTCGCCAATAACTAATAAGCTATAGCGGTGCAGCTGTTCGACGGCGTGAGGTGTTGTGTGTGTCGCATATTTTTGTTTGGGTTTGAAGATGGATGTTTGAATTATTGTTCAATAAAAGTATTATTAGTAAACAATCAGTCTCTTAAACATTTAAAATGAAGATGTTTATTCTCTCTTTAATTAAATAATGACAATGATAATTGAGAGCAATATTTTCAAATCATGGATGAGGACATAACTGAAAATGCAATTTCAGAAACGGATGTTGAAGCGAAAGAATCGTGCCCTAAAAGATTTAGATTACCAAGGAAATCTACGATAGAATCCACAAAAAAACTGTGTGCCAAAGAAGAAAGAATCGCAACCGTCAAAAAAGTATGACCATTTATAATATTAGAAAGTTGGTCATGTATACAGTGCTGGATTTCAAAAATTTGTAAATAATGTAACAAAACATTGGATTCACGACGAATTTGTGTAATATTAATATGCTCTGAGTCATGTTAATAATAAAATTCCATTTAGTCATTAATTAGTTGTATAATATAAACTGATATTAAAAGTATTCAGTATTTTTTATTAAAAATCTTAAGATTTGATTATAAAGAAGTATTTTTAGGTTTCTTATATACTACAAAAAATTGAAAGCGATAGAACTCTTAAAGATAAGGAACTTTTAGCTGAAAGTCAAGATATAGTTGAAGAAATTCACAATAAATGGAAAAAAAGGAATGAGGCAAAAAGGAGATTGGAAGAATTGGAAGACCCGGAGGATATTTTAAACAATAAATGTCATATTCTCGCTCAAGCCATTGCCCAATCACAATATTTAGTAGCTTACACAGGAGCAGGTATAAGCACTGCTGCTGAAATACCAGACTACAGAGGTACAAATGGGATATGGACGAGGCTACAACAAGGCAAAGATATTGGGTAAATAATGAGTTTTATCAATATAATCTAAACTTTCAATGATCTAAAATTTTAAGTTTTAATATCTTCACAAATATAATTTCCTTGAAATATATAAGTGAATTTGACTAAAGTGTATTATTCTGAAAAAGGACTCAAAGTATCAATAATGAGGGCTACTACTTTTGAATTTACCATTAGAAGAAGTTATATGAGTATCTTATACTAAGATAATTACTTCACTGCACAGTAAATAAAAGTGCGAAGTGACTTAATATTCTTAATAACCATATAAAATTTACCATTGGTTATGTAGCAATTTGTTACTCGCAGCGAAAGAAACGACATAACTAAAATTATACTATTTATTTACATCAATAATTTAGTATTATGTACTTATTTGCTCATTTTTATGACAAAACCTGACAATTTGATGTCCTCAACCTCACTTATATTCTGAGTTCACAAAACCGTGTGTCTCAAGTTTGTGCCAATTGCTGGTAAAAACTCAGTTAGGTCTCACTTGTGAGACTGAAAAGGAACGTGCATTGAATTAAGTCATGATATCGCAAGTGAGAATAATTTGAGTTTTTATGTAAATGGAAACAAACTTATATGTAAATAGCTTAAACACCACTCCACTGCACAATTTTAACATTACATGGAAGAGAGGAATTTACTTGGTTCTGAACTCAACAAAAAGCCCTTTTAAAGTACGTATAGCAACTTAATATATTAAATAGTAAGCTGATGTTGATGGGACTGGAAAAAACGATCCTATCGTAATGAAGCATGAAGCATCACAGTATGTGATACTACATGTCCAGATTATATTTGCAAAGCAATACCAACCATACGACAATTAAAATGGCGCTCCTGAGATGATTGAATTTTTCTAAAACCTAACTCAGATTAATATTTTAAAAAAATATTTTGTTTAGAAGTTGAAAGGTGGGTTTATTCAATGAAAAACTATTATTCTGAATATTTTGCAATGCCCATTGTTGTGGTGCAAATATTTCTTACAAGCATGCTAATGTTTAGAAGGGGTGTAGTTTTGTAAATCTTTATTAACCACTGCTTCAAGGAATATTTATCTTCAGGAAGTTCATTTTCTTACTTTCTTTTCAATATAATTCAAATTTGACTTTTTTGTACGTATAGTAATAAATTTTTCTTCGACATCTCACTTGTCGGGGGCGCTAACTGGTGAGCATAGAAACAGTAGCTCTCATTAGCCTCAATATATATGTTAACATGAAACTAAAAGGTCATATTTATTATACAGTTTTCAAGGTTTCTATTAATAAATATTTATTTGTTCCCAATTATAAATTTCAATTGGAAACTTTATTCACCAGAAAAAAAAACAAGTTATAGTTTTACAAATTTTGAATGAACTCAATGAATTTCAACTATTGAATTAACAAAATTCAACTACTTGAATGAATAACAAAATTTAGTAAAATAGTATTTACAACAATTTCTATTTTATATTGAAATAAATGCTGTGTCCCATTAATTGGCCTGCAAGTTCTCCAGACCCCACACCACTAGATTTTTGTTTTTGGAGCTGGATGAGAAATGAAGTCTACAAAATAAAAGTGGACACACTGGATACACTAGTTAGACGAATTGAGAATACTGCAGCTCATATTAAAGAAGAAATTAATAAATTGAGAGAACAACAAACGCTCTTCGTAGACGAAGCAGAAAATGTTTAGTTTAGTCAATGGCGGTATTTTTGAATATTTATTAAAAGAACGCTATGATTAAGAAAATTTTTATGTGATAATTTGTTTATTTATTAATATGCTATAACTTGAAAACAAATGAAAATCGGATAAGGTGAGTTTTTTTACATTATTTTTACGTGTGTAATACACTCCTAGAGTTTGGTGCGCTCCTTCCGTATATTAATTATTACCTATAATTTTGTTATTCATTGTGGTTTTCTTTTGTGTATTGAAATAATATTTTATTTGTATCTTTATTTAGTTATTTTCAAGTTTTTACAAGCTTTTGTCTACAAATTGTAACAATTTTTTTTGACAATAAAAGCATTTCTCTCTCTCAATAGTGGTAATACAACTCAACTATAAAAATAATACTAATAAAGATAAATATGTGGATATTAAAACATAAATCACATACATACATTGTCATACAAACTGTCCACCTGCTTATACATGAACAAGAGTTGAATAAATATATTTTAGGTCCTAAGTTTTGAATGAAGTATTATTATTTATTTATTTTTCAGGAATTATGATCTCTCTGTAGCAGAGCCTACGTACACACACATGGCATTAGCTGAGCTCTACCGCAAAAATATATTGAAACATGTAGTTTCCCAAAATTGTGATGGTCTCCATTTGCGATCAGGTCTACCTAGGACTGCTCTATCAGAATTGCACGGTAATATGTATATTGAAGTTTGTAAACAATGCAAACCGGTGAGAGAATACTGGCGGTATTTTGATGTTACGGAAAACACAGCGAGATTCTCCCATAAAACGTATAGAAGATGCTATGTTTGTAACGGTCCTTTAACAGATACCATAGTACATTTTGGAGAGCGTGGAGACTTGCAATGGCCCCTCAACTGGGCAGGAGCTTGTAAGAATGCTAGTAAAGCGACTACTGTAATTTGTTTAGGTTCTAGTTTGAAGGTTTTAAAAAAGTATCCGTGGTTGTGGCAGATGGAAAAACCGGTTAAAAAAAGAGCAAATTTATACATAATAAATTTGCAGTGGACACCCAAAGATGAATTTGCTAATGTAAAAGTAAACGGAAAATGCGATATTGTTATGAAAAAAATCATGAATTTATTAGGAATTTTAGTACCGAAATATGAAAAATTGAGGGATCCCATGTATAGTCATGCAACTGACATGCATCCCTTAGAACTCCATACAACAACTCAAACTATTTTAAAATTAGACGAATCAGTACAAAAAGATATGTTGTATAATAAAGACTGTGTAGCCAATAAAATGCCTGATCTCAGTGAAAATGAAACTTCAATAACCTGTGATAGTAGCAATAAGACAGACATTCTTCCTAAGCAGGAAAATGATTCTTCGATTAATTTTCCTATTTGTAGTATAATAGGGACTAAAAATATTCAAACTGTATCTTTGCCACAAACAGATACGAAATATTTTTTCAGTTCAGACGACTCTTTTCTCAATAGTAATTTTTTTAAAGACTTAAATAACTATTCAGATTTATTTCTCTATCCCTACGAAACGAGTTTCCTTTATTCAGGATTACATAGCATTATAAATCCCGTTCCTACGTTTGAAGAAGACTTTTACTCAAAAGAAGCGGAAGTAGGGAAAATTGAACCTGCTTGTAATTATTGTTTCAAATACTTCACATCGACAACATGTTTATTTTACATAAAGACAGAACCAGTATTTTTAAATGTAATCAACAGGTTTAGTAAACTTGAGAAAAAGAAGAAACCCAATGTGTGTTTATGCTGTGACTATTCCACAGACGAGGAAGAAGTAGATAATGTAACAAGTGAGAAAGATACCGTTAAAATTAGGGCTCAAGCTGGATGGTTTGGGAAGGGTTACAGGAAAGGGCGACGAGCGAAACGAAGAAGTATTTAATATTAATTGTCATTTTTTTTCAGTATTCTTTTTATACCTGCCTGTGTTTTTATCAAATCTGTCCTCTAACTTTTATATTGATTTTTTATATGTATTTTAATATTGAATGTCATTAAAAGTGTGTTTCAATTTAGATATTTTTTATTTTTTCCTTCTCATAACAGGAAAGGGGAAAATGATGGTATTCAGAGTAGACTGCAGCATATTGTGTTAATATTTGGGCCAGTTTTTATAAAGAAGGCTCAGAATTTGGTCTTTTCTGGACCCTTATCAATATCCACGGGCATCTCCCCTCTTGTGCCTACTTTTTAAACAAAAAAATACAGTAACCTGAAATAAGTTTTAATTAGTAGTAAGACTAATAACATCCAAGATGTGTTAACCCCCTACTATCGTAATTTTTTTCAGAAGCTTTAAATTCCAGAGAACCTTTTCTTTTTAATCAGTATGAGGGTACGGGGAAATAAATCACAGTACTACTGATTAAAATTTATAAACAAGATATGAACAATATTGTTACTGTTTAACTCAACAATTCTTTAATTGCAATATTAAAAGCAACATCTGATGGAGTACTGTTATCATGATCTTTCGCTTCTTTATTAGCCCCACTCTGCAATAAATATTTTACACATTCAATGTGACCGCAGCTTGCAGCATAATGGAGAGCAGTTTGTCCATCACTATCTTTGATGTTTATATCAGCTCCTGCATCAATAATGGTTTTCAGCATATCAATACTACCCGCATCAGCTGCCCAGTGAATTAAGTATAACCCTTCACTGACAAAATCTGGATTGTTTGTTTCAAGATAAGTTTTTACTTGTTTTATATCATTTTTTCTGATGTGATCAATAATTGTCAAGTCTGATTGTGGTATATCATTGTCAACAATCATTGAAGAAACTTTAATCCACTGTTGAGATGGTGCTTCTTGAATATCTTCATCAAAAGTAGGATCTACAGTTTTGACAGTTTCTATATACTTCTTTTTAGCATCTTCTTGAGAGAGATTTCCCAATTTATTCCAAGCTTCCCATTTTGACTTTGCACGAAGATCATACCAACTAGGTCTAGGTATTTTACAAGTACCTTCTGTGCCTTGTTTGTAATAGCCGTAAAGAGTGAGCAATATTTGATTATCCAAAGTAGTTACTAATTTTTGCACTTGACGGGCAGCCTTGTTAAATGAAAGAGTTAAGGTATCAGTATCACTTATATCTATTCCTAATTCTTGTAAATCACTAAAGTTATCTACTGATTCTGCCATTTTTATTGGTTTGAACTATTCAATGGTTGCAATTTTATTGTATTTCCCTCTAACTTGTGTAAACTACTTTTGGTTGCAGTTTCTAATCCTTCACGAGTACTAAAAGTTACAAACCCGTAATTCTTTGATAAGCCTGTTTTTTTATCAAATACTACTGAAGCTTGTTGTATGTGTCCAAATTTACTAAAATACGTTTTCAATTCTCTGTGACTTACAGTCCAAGGTATGTTACTCACATATATCTTATAGAGTTGTCGAGCACCATTTGAAGCCATAATTCAAGCTTTTCTAAAAATTTCAAGCAAATGAATGCTGTGATCACCAATTAAATCGTGTATATTCAGCCCTATACTGTTACCCAAGTTATTGGTGTTATGTACTATGCACTCCAATTCCCACTTTGACAACAAATGTTCAATAGACCAATCAGAACTTCTTTCTTGATAAGTACAGAAAAACTTTGCGTTTGTATTAATATCAAGCAAATAAGAAACAGTTACTAATATATCTTCAAATGTAGAAGGTTCAAAAAAACAATCAGATCCTAAAATATAATCGAGGGGTCCAAGATAGTCCAAATTACTCAAAAACAATCCCCAAGTTAGCCCTATAACTTGAATATGTTTATTGATAACTAGATTGTTCACTTGACAGCTTCTTCTAGTATGTGACAATGATTTAGTCAAAGAAGCTGATTCAGTCAATATTACGTTGGCACCACACTTTGCAGCAACTATTCCTGGAAGAGCAGTACCGGATCCCAATTCTACCACTTTTTTACCATAAAACTCTTGACGATTTTCCCAAATAAACCAGGCAAGCACTGGTGCTGAAGGCCAAGTATAGAATGAATAACTTCCTTGTAGTAACTGAAACAATATAAACTACTTAATAATTAGTGACCAATTAAATTTTCATTTCAGAGATATTAACGATGTAATTTTTAGCAGTATCAAATTTACAAGATATACCTCTGGAATGATAACTTCTAATTTTTCTTCAAAGGGTTCACCATTAACGATACACTTAGAGGAAAACACAAACTTTTTCAATTGTTCTGTTTGTACATTAGACATTTGGGTTCTTATATATAACATATAAAAGCTTTAATGGTAAAACTTCACATTTTTAAAAACTTACTTCACTAATATAATAATTTAATTGGCTTCTCAATTATAGACTTGATGATGCTAAGCATGTGGAAATTTGACAATTGACATTTCAATTTTTTTGTTAGTAATAGTAATACCAACTTCGTTTTTATGCATTGTACTTCAAAGGGTGCATTCCACTAAGCATTCACGACAATCACGTTCACGACCACGACCCGTTCCATAAGTGGAGTGGCTATAAGTGTAAGAGTAAGTAAGTAAGAGTGGAGTGTAATTTGTAAGCTATTGAATTTTTTAGTGGAATGCTCCACTGATTTACAATGAAGTAAAATCAAAATATCTTCTGCGGTGATTGTAGTCGATTGTGGAACGCCTAAACGAGTATTTTAAGCCCTGGAAACGCTTAGTGGAATGCAATGAAAATATATTTTTAATCTTTGCACGCCCCTAAATTTACGATATACGATTATATACGGCATTATTTATATATTTAAAATTTTACAAAAATATCTCAATTATTGATGCATACAAATTAAGATTTTTTATAATAAATTCTCTACACCGACAAAGGATTCATCTAATTGGATCTTTATTAAAACACACGCAATTTGTTGTCAATTGTCATATTAAGCGCTGAGATGATCAGATTTAATCATCTAATGAAGAATCTAGCTGAAATATAAATAAAGTTAATATGTGATATTAGATTATTAAAATTTGATTTTCTAATAAGGCAAAATACATAGTGGAACAATTTGATACAGCTGAATGATTGCCTTCAAAATAAATATATCTACACGTTTTTCAAATAAAATGACTGCGTTTTTAAGAAGGTGAGTAAAATTATATATTGAGTTAGTAAATAAATTTAGTTCTTACGCACAACTATGAAAATAACTTCAAATGTCAGAAGTAGAAAGGTATGTTTATTTTATTTGTAATTTAGTAGGTATATTGGAGTAGTCAATTTAATTGAGAATATTGAGTATACATATTTTTAGTAGTACTATTAGTTACCATTTATAATACATTATCAGGAGTATTTATAATGAGGTTGTATCTTATTCGTGTCATCTCGAGCTATCGATTATCATATATAATATTCATTCTTTATTTAATAACATCGTACTACACTTGCACATTCATATATGTTCATAATTCTGTAATATATAATTTTTTTCTGGAAGCAAGTAATTTAAATTTCAAATATTATACAAATCATTAGCTATTTGATTGCTTTACATTTATAACTCAATTAATCTGAAAAATTTTTGTGCCAAATGTAAAATATCTTAAATTAATACCCCTACAGTTTTATTTTTTTATGAAAAATATAAATTTCAACTGTTAAGATTCAATACCTATGAGTGTTGGATCATGGAGTATAATATATCAAAGTATATAAAATGATTCTTCAGTTTATTAGTAATACAGGAAGTGGTTAGAATTACATTTATGTAATGGAAATATTTGATATAAAGCAGTTGAAAAAAAAGGTAATAATAAATTAAGGAGATTATAAAATAAAATAATACACTCGTGAGTGAAAAAATCTACTCACATCGCATGATCAAAAGTCACTAGCAAAAAATCTGTAGCTTCCATCTTCTTTCTAATTGTAGCATCACAAATCCATAAGTTTAGCTTTATAATGAGTGGTCTATGTTGTTATTGAGTTTTTCTTTTGGTAAAGAAACAATATCAAGCAAAAAGGCATCTTAAACAATAAAAAAGGGTTATAATTATTAAAGAAAATATAAGCTTAAATTCGTCAAAATAATAATTTATTTGAAATAAACTTGTCAATATTTAGTGTTCCTTCCCCTGGCTCTAATAACAGTTTCAATTCGCTTTTTCATGGATCGAATAAGATTCTTGAACTTGTTCTATGCTATCCCATTCTATAGTGGTGGGTCAGGTAGATAACCTTCTATAAGGGTATTATATTATAATTAGCATTATTGTAAACAAGCATAAAAAGGGTGGTTACTGACCATTACATATTGTTGGACTGTGAGAGCAAGAAACATTAGAAGAATTTAAATCATTTTTAACCTAATGCCATTAGCTTTTAAATGTTATTAAGAAAAAAACAATTTCGTGTTCAGTGACTTGAGATTGCAGGGGTTTCGTCTGAGTCGATTTTTTGCTCACGTTTATAGTTAAAATTATTCAGGTTCAAATAGGAATTGCATTTATTGAGAGTAGGTTGTTGGTTGTGATTAAAAAATATTTTTTTTTTTGGTTATTGAGCAAAAAGTTCTTATTTATAAAAGTCAGAAAGCTCCATTGTGAAATATTCATAGTATACAATCATTATATAATTGAACATCGTAAATCCGGACTTCTAAAACGCGGAATATCTAAAATCCGGACTGATTCGTTCGTATCGTATTCTTCTTCTTCTGTATTTGACACTAAATGTTGGCACCATATTTTTATTAATTTTATTTATTTGTAATCTTTTTGTTATTATTATTATTTTATAAATATGTTTTTGTACAGTATTAAAAGCGATTTTATTATATTTTATGCATACCTCTCCCTCTGTTTACATTATTATGTAATGCGATATGATTTCTCCTTAGCGCGATAGATGGCGGCACCATAAATGCATTTAAATGTTCGTATGATCTAAAATACGGAAAAATCTAAATCCTTTTCCAGCGATTTCGGATTTACGATGTTGTACGGTAAACTTTTTTCCATGCAGTCGAATTATTTCTAAAGAATTTCAAGTATTGCATTTTCTTGAAATTTTAACTGCAGTTATGATTATGTAATTAATTTTTCCTCTCCATATTTTGGTAAAATGTAGTTTAGAGGTTGAGGTATTCATTGTTCCAGGTGAGAGGTGATGGTAAAGATATCTGCTACTAGTCTCACTCACATACTACGATGGATCTTCACTTATCACTTTAATGAACTAATTGACACCTTTCTATGGTGGTTGGGCTAATTTATAATTTAAACAAATAATATTTCTAGCACATGGTTAAGGTATTGCATGTTTGTAACCACTCTAGTCATATAGCTTTCATAAAATGACCAACGCCCAAAAACAGACGCGCAGATTCGAATGCGGAATTTGCAATAAGAAATTTTTCAGTTGTAATGATTTGCGAAAACACATTCGAATTCATACTGATGAACGACCTTATTCTTGCAACGAATGTGGACAAGCATTTCGACAAGCCGGTTCTTTAAAAAATCACATTGCTTGTAAACATTCGCCGGGATTGCAAAGCAAGACAATATTCATCTGCCATTTTTGTAAAAAAGTTTTCCCTTTAAAAGATAGATTGAAATTACATCTTAGAACACATACTGGTGACAAACCTTATGAATGTGATAGATGCAAGAAGCGGTTTGCGAGAGGAAGTCAACTTAGTCAACACATGTTAACGCATACAGGTTATAAACCTTACACGTGCCTGATATGTCAATCATCATTTACGTGTTCAGCTAATCTCAAATTTCATATGAATAGACACATGGAAATTAGGAATTTTGTATGTGATATTTGTGGAAAGAGTTTTTTCAGAAGAGACGCTTTGAAGAAACACGTGAATTGTTACCATAATAACGTTAAAGCTTTCCATTGTCACATATGTAAGAAGAATCTCAAAGGGCATTTGCCGCAACATATGAGGATTCATCGACAAGATAAACCTCACGGTTGTGCTCATTGTGGAGCTCGGTTTACTCAAAGATCTCAATTAACTGTACATCAAAGAACCCACAGCGGCGAGAGACCTTACAGATGTCAAATTTGTTGGAAAGCTTTTGCACATTCTACCGCTCTACGACTACATACACGACGGCATACCGGTGAGAAACCGTTTTGTTGTATCTTGTGCAACGCGTCCTTCAGTCAATTGCCTCATTTAAAGAAACATATGTCAACTATTCATAAAACTAACAAACCGTACGGTTGTTGCCATTGTAAAACCTTCCATAAAACTAAAATCGATTTAGAGAACCACTATTTAAAATGCGTGATATTAATAAACAATCCCAAATTACAAGAATCAAAAACCGCAAAAATCAGCGTTGATTCCATAATGCCTCTCGAAAAAATGAGGTATTTACTTGCCATTTTACTAAAAAAAATATCTTCTCCGGATCGTTTGAAAGCCTTGGGTTTTAATAAAAGATTAATAGACGAGATTCTTATAGATTCAATCGAAAATTCTGGTCGCGAACCTTGCAAAGACATGACCTTACCTCCCGCTGAAAAGTTGAAACAAAACGTACAAATTTTATTAGACTGGACTGTTCCCAAAGCGTTTATGGACAAATTTAAACAGGATCGGATATCCACTGAGGAACTTTTGAAAGAATTGACTTCATAATTACCAGACTTGCTGTGTTTTATTGAAATTTTGTTTTGAAAAGGATAAAATTGTTTTAGTCAATCGAATCTTTATATTATTTGAAGTACCACCTGTCCTTTTTTATTTAAAGGAATATTTGATTTCAATTTTTATTTTCTGAGTGATAATTAAACAATTTGTATCAACTTAACTTTTATATATTTTGTCTTCTGATTCTTGTTCTAAAAAATATTTGTAAAAATTATAAAACCGATTGGAATTTTTCAAAATCGCACCGTTCCACATTCACATCTGCTGTTTTCCAGTTTTCGTAGGCTTCTAGAAAAGCAGTTCAACTCCTGCATTACGGCCTATTGGACCGCTAGATCGAGCCATAATGTTTCCTCTTGAGCGTCGATTTTATTTTCGGGAATAGAAAAAAGTTTGGTGGGGCCAAGAGAATTATAACGGTTGGCCTTTTACTCCTCTGACAACACTCGCGCCACCAACACTTATATTTTCGTTGGTCCTACAGGTCGAAGGACGTCCGGAGCAGTCGTCGTCTTCTATGCTTTCCCCACCTCTTGGAACAGCTTATGCCACTCAAAAATACCCGATCTAGCTTTGACAGCACCACCGTAGACACCTCATAGCTAAGTTTTATGTCACGATATCAAAAACTTCGGTTTTAGGAATGTTCAACTCATCAGCAATCATTCTGATATTAATCCTACGATCTCTGATCAATAAATTTTTACTCGCGATATATTTTCGTTGGTCCTACAAGTCGAAGGATGTTTGGAGCAATCGTCGTCTTCTATTCTTTCCCTACCTCCTCGGAACAGCTTATGCCACTCAAAAATACCCGATCTAGCTTTGACAGCACCACCGTAGACACCTCATAGCTAAGTTTTATGTCACGATATCAAAAACTTCGGTTTTAAGAATACTCAACTCATCAGCAATCATTCTGATATTAATCCTACGATCTCTGATCAATAAATTTTTACTCGCGATATATTTTCGTTGGTCCTACAAGTCGAAGGATGTTTGGAGCAATCGTCGTCTTCTATTCTTTCCCTTCCTCTTCGGAATAGCTTATGCCACTCAAAAATACCCGATCTAGGGAAACAACGCAAAGTTTCCATACAATGCAAAATAGTTCGGCTACTCGACTAGAGACGGCGTTACTGTGCGCAACGTCCACTAGTTCGGCTGCAACTGCGTCTGCCTCTCGTCGAAAGGTGGTAATATTAACATAAGGTAATATTATACCCCCAAAACCCTCCCTTTGGCTACGCCCGAGCCTTATAGTTTACTAAATCTTATTTTAAGCTTGGTTTATGCTGCCTAAAAAAATCAAAATTAAATTAACAAATTAAAATTACTAATTGAAAAACACTGAAATGGTACTTGTGGTTCATGCAGAAAATTAACAGTAAATTTAAATTGAAATTAAACTGAGATTTCGCCAACTTTTAACTTCTTAGTTTAATTTCTTAATTTTGTGAGGTTATGATCGTAGAATACGTCAGATCAGTCTGTATTGGTGGTATATGGCAATCCAGAACCATGACCTACGCAACATTAATATGGTCGCTGGGCGACATACAACATGTTTAACGCTTCAGTGTAATTGGTCGTTCTGTTGCCTTGCATTGCCTAAGATTTATTTTCAAAAGACATTCGTTATAACGTGTTGTGCTTATATTCCAAATCTATATCCCCAATTCTGGTAATCCAGATTTAAACGTTACTTTATTATTGTTTTTTTGCCTCTAAGAATGAATTACTATGTATGACTCCAGTAAACGTACAGTAATTTCAAAAACTGTGTAGTTATTTAAGCTTGTATAATATTCAGTTTTTTTCTTAAAGTTTCGCTATAAAGGGTGGGTCGTAATATACTGTTACGAGCTAATTTAATAAAAGGTTCAAATGTTCAAATGATAAATCTGTCTGCACTTCTTGAGTACATTCGTATGGAAATTCTCCTGGAACATTTTCTGCACTTGTTTCAATCTCTTCTAGTAAATACTAAAGTTATTCTTTTATAAAAAGATAATATTCAATAAAAATATGCCAAATTAGAGCTGAGACTACGGATAGATAAGAAGTTGGCTTCATCAAGGATCTTCCCCGGCAACCTTTCACAATAACAGAATTAATTATTGTACGAAGATTCTTACTCTATGAACTACAAATCTGATATACTCTAAGATTCGTATTTTTTGTATGGATGAAGGTTTTACCTGTTTTATAGCCCATGTTTAAACTGTTTTAGTAGACTTCTAGAAAAGCAGTTCAGCTCCTGCATCACGACCTATTGGACCGCCTCAATCGAGCCATAATGTTTCCGCTTGAGCGTCGATTTTATTCTCGGGAATAGAAAAAAGTCTGGTGGGGCCAAGAGAATTATGAAAAGCTCGCTTTCCGGTTGGCCTTTTACTCCTCTGAAAACACTCACGGCACCAACACCAACACAGCGACAACAAGGGTTTAATGTATCCTCCAGATGTACTGGTTTTCATGAGATAAAAGAAGCATAGGCTGAAATATACTTTTCCTAGGTTGCTCTTCTTTTAAATCTACTCTTTTTATAGCATCTAGTCATCGTTTTCTACGTTCCTTGGTCAGCTGGTTATTAAAAATTGACAGCATACCTTTCAGATCTACTTCCACACAAAGTTAGATAGGTGTGTCGTTCATCAGCCATATTTGTTTTCAAGTGACAGCTGTTTGAAAATGCCTATTGTTTTGTTCACAAAATCCTTGTCTTTGGTTATTTTTCAAAAAATAATAAGAAGAAGCAATGTCTGAAAGTCAGTAATGTCTTGCAATACTGATAGATAGTGTCAGAAGCTTTCCACATTTGTATGACAAAAAGGAACCATACATACAATTTCTATTGGTTTACCAGTAAATTATAATTATTCTTAAGTTACTCTATAAACCAAAAAAATTTCTAAATTTAGAAAGTTTAGTTTAATGTTGATTTTAAATTAGTTTCAATTTTGGCTGCATAAACTAAGCTTTACAGGTCTTCACAAATCGTTTGGTTATTTCCAGACGTCTCCAACTTTCTTTGGGTGCTTATTTTCTTAATGTTTTTTTCTATCTTCTTTGTTTGATAATCATTTGTTTATTCATTATTAGTAGATTGGTGATGAGAAGAATTTATATGAACACTTTTAAAAAAGTGATTCGAGTGATGTTTGATTTCCATAAAAAATTCTTTTTGAAAGATTTCTTTGATAAGGGAGGATTACTAAAATACCTCATTTTCATATTTAAGAGGGCAGTGTACTAGTTATTTAACTAATTAAATAAATAAACATATTTTATCCTATTTGAAACATATATTTTATATAAAACGAAGATACAAATATATCTAAAGAAAATCTTTTATATAATTTTGTACTATATATTTTTATTAAAGCAAAAGTTTTAAGTATAGTTGCTTATAAAGACTTTTTTGGCAATAACATTGTCGATTATTGATTATTTCCATACATTTTTAATTCTGTAGCAACAATCAAAAACATTTATTTTTTTTATTCCAAGTTGTACTTGTAGAAACAATTCCTATTTTTGCTATTCGCTTTTTTATATATAGTTTTATTAATTTCAATACAAAAAATAAAAATTTTATACATAATATATTCAAAATTTGTGAAAATGTTCAAGATTTCTTGAAATTTTTTTAAAAATCTGAATTTTATTTAATTTATACCACATATAAACTGTTCAATCTCAAACTCACAAATATAAATGATGCCAGGGAAGTCTCTAAACGACACAGGGATCAAACCAGTTGTGCTTTCAATTCTATATCATGTACAGGGTGTTCAGGAACTTGATGTAAAAAATTCTGAAATGAAAATAATGCCTTGACATAAAAATAAATTCTGATACGACCCCTCGTTTCTGATTTATAGGCCTTCGAAGTTGCAAAATCAGAATTTATATTTAAGTATATTTTCTAATTTGTACATTCGAACATTATGAATTTTTAATGCATGATTACGTATGTCCATGTAGTATGTATCTGAGGGACAGGGACGGCTCATACCCAATGGTTAACAATCCGTAACTATTACAGGGACAGGGATTTTTAGATCGTTGTTCATGCCAAGGAATTATTTATTAAAAATACTTACAGGAAGTATTAAAACACAATAAAACATCGTTTTACTTACACAAATAATTTAGTTGGTTAGCCTACAATTTATTAAATAAAATAAAAAAAAAAACTAGAATGAATGTTCGAAGTGGGTACCTTCCGGAGTCTACGGAGGATATTTCTTTGAACTTGGAAAAGCATTCTGTCTCATAGCGTCACAATGGAAGTTTATTCTATCGATCATTTCGTTCTTTGTGTTTATCGGTGTTACATATACCAAGCTTTTAAGATATCCCCAAAAAAATGAATCCATTGTATTTAATTCAGTGGAACGTGGTGACCATACAAAAGGACCTCCACGACTATTCCACCTTTAAGAAAAATGATATTTTACATCATTAAGGAAGTGGGGAAGGGCTCCATCGCGCGTGAATCACATGTCTCTGCGAATTTTTAAAGGAACATCACGTAACATGGGTGGGAAATCATTTTGTAGAAATGTTTGATGGTATTTTAATATTCCCTATGAGTATTTTCAATAAATAATTACAATTTATGGTAATTTTCTTCAGAATGTCTCTTTATGGCGAACGGATTTGTTGGCATGTACAACGGTCTAAAAATCTACATATCTCCCAAAGCATAAATTTTATCTAATTAAACAAAGAGTACGTTTTTGTTAAAAAATCGATTGAAAATTGAAAATTGTACAGATTGCTTCTGTAAAAGTTATTTTTTGTTAACTATTGGGCATGAGCCTTCCTTGAACTTCAGATAGTAGTGTAGAATTACTTATTTAGTCAAACACTCAACTCATTTCTATTTATTTATCAGTTCCTTTATTTTCAATGATATTCTGTTTGTTAGCAAGTTTTAACAGTAAATATCTGTCTTCGAGAGTAAAATTGCTACTTCGTTGCTTGGTATTAGTATTTTCCATTTCTTTAGAATAAATTTCTTTCACAAAAAAATCATCAAAGCTCACACAGACCGGAAGCCAAATATATTTCAAAAAACAATATTTGGATTCAGATGCAAGTTTTCAAATTGCTGTTAATTGTTAAAAAATTGATTGAAAAATCGATTTTTGTTTGTCCAGGTTATCCTGTAAGAGTTATGGTTTGTTAATCATTGGGCATGAGCCGCCTCTGGCCTTCAGATAGTAGTGTAGAATTATTTATGCCCTCAAACACAGTACATGGACATACGTATTCATCAATTAAAAACTCACAATGTTCGAATGTGTAATTTAGAAAATATACTTAAAAATAAGTTTTGATTTCGTAAATTTTAAGGCCTATAACTCAGAAACGACAAGTCGTGAAAAATTTCACAGTATTATTTTCACGTCAACTACTTACTTACGAATTTTTGCCCGGAAACCTTGCGACCATCCAATTATATGTTAATTTTGAGAATAGTTGTCAAGTTTTCACGTGGTAATATACTGGGTATGTCGATAATGACTGGACTATTAGCCATTTAAATAATGAAAGAAGTTATAAGGCATCCAATAATTACAAATTTAATTTCTTCTCAAAAGTTCCTACAGAATTAAATTTTGTGTATTGTAGAAATTTAATTTCCTTTTAAAATACCAAAGAATTTCAATATTTATAAAAACTGTAGACAATTATTTTATCTTTTAGTTGGAAATTATTAGCTTACACTGGGTATCGGTATAAAATGAAACCTTTGATAATAAGTACAAAGCGTCAGACATAAAGTCCTTAAAATAAGATTAAATAAAATTTTAAACACCAATCATAGTTGTTCCTGAGTCTGGGAACATTCGTATTTATATTTGAATTTTTGTCTTTGTGTCTGTCTTTATATTTGTGTTTCTTGCAATAAAAATTTGGTAACATTTATACATCATTGTATCGTTATTACAATTTCCTAAATTACAGTGTACAAATTTTTAAAAAATTGAGATTACAATTGAAATATTTCTGGAAATTTGTAAGATATGTTGAAGTAGAAAATATTACCATTTATTAAAATTCTTAGTTACCAGTGAATCATAATAATTACCTACAGTTCCCACAAGCTTTGGTCTGGTTGGAAAAAATCGGTCATCTTCATAACAGAAATTTTTCCAGTAGAGCCGTTTCTCAGCCGCGCTTGGGAAATTAATATGTACCGAAACTCTCGTTGTTACTGTGTCTTTAGAATATTGGTTTTTGAAACACCATAAGAGAATCTAGTCCTTTATGTCAATATTTTCTTCAAATCACGATGCTTTAGAGACTTTTCAGTACTTATAGCTTTGAGACCAAACTTAATATCCCTTTTAATTTCCAATATCGACTTTCTGATTCTAAAAGACCTCCCCTTGCACTATCGGTGTCTTTTCGTCGTGGCTGTTTACACTACCACAACACTGACAATTACACCATCTGACGCCTATTTTGATAACAAAGATATCTTCAAAGACTGAAATTCCAACTTAGGGCCAAGTAGTTTGATGACCTTCTTCCAATTACGGTTGGTGTAATCACTTCCACTGGAAGGCTTTCATGAGCTGCAGGATCAGCAAGTATCCATACTCCTCAACCTCTTTTCAATTTGAGCGAAAACCCTATCAGTAGGAGTTAAATTAATGCCCAGGAATGGAAAAATATTTTTTTTTTACTTCGCTTCAGAGAGCTTTAGATGATAGCTCCCATAAGGGCTGCTTCGGGTTCCCAATGTGATAATATTTGTATCAATAAACTTGTAAAACCGTAGAAAATCATGATAATCAGATGATAGTAACCTAGCAGAACTTAAATGGAGATCAAAAAGGCAATACGAGTGAATATAGTAGTGTTCATACTTACAAAACATTCTCCTGGTTTCTTTTACTTGTGATTGGATTCCTCTGCTTCTTCTTGGTTTGATTTGCTGGCATTATATCAACGAATATCTTCATTTCTTTAAGCTAAAATCATCTTCTTCTTCTTTTAATGCTTATCCATTAATGGATGTTCGCGACCGACCACATTTTTCATGGCTTCTCTATCTCTAGCGGTATGGATCAATGTCTGAATATCTTTTACACCCCTCCACTGCCTCACGTTCCGTAACCATGACATCCTCTTCCGTCCCAATCCTCTCTTACCTTCAATCTTGCCCTCGACTATCAGCTGAAAGAATTGATATTTATGGCCTCGCATTATATGACCAAGGTATGCAATCTTTCGTTTCTTCACGATGTTAAAGAGTTCACGGTCTTTATTGATACGCCTGAGAATATCCTCATTCCTCACTTTGGCAGTCCATGGTATCTTCAGAATTCTACGATATACCCACATTTCGAATGCCTCTAATTTGTTGATGTTTTTCACCTTAAGGGTCCAACTCTCCATCCCGTAAAGAAGTACTGACCAAATATAGCACCGCACAACTTCGAGCTTGTTCAATTCAGCATTTTATTTCACCGTCCGACGACCATTCTTCATAGAGCCATGTTCCTAGATATTTAAATTTTTCTATCCGTTCTATAGGTTTTCCATTATATGTTACTCTAGATTTTCTAAACGTATTCGCTTCCCTAGTGATAATCATGAATTTAGTTTTTTTGATGTTGATGTTTAATCCCACGTTTTGGCTATGTCCGCCTACTATATTAATTGACCCAGACTCCATTGACTTTGATCCCAATGTCTCTATCTTCAAGTGACTCTCGAAAGATGGCTTCAGAGTATATATTAAACAGGAGCGGCGACAATATACAACCTTGACGTACTCCTCTGCGAATCCGAACTTGCTCAGTTAGATCATGATTTACTTTGACTTGCTCTTTTTGGTGCCAGTACAGATTTTCGATACATCGAATGTCCTTTTCGTCCAAATCCAATTTTTTAAGGAGCTGCATAAGTTTGTGATGTTGAACTTTATCGAAAGCCTTTTCGTAGTCTATGAAGCATTGACAAACATTTTTTCTTTGGTCTTAGCAGTTCTATACAAGGACCTGTGTTGCGACTATTGCCTCTCTTGCACCTAACCCCTGTCTAAATCCAAATTGCGAGAAGCTTATATGATTATCACATTTCCTATATAATCACTGATGTATTATTCTTAGGAATATTTTTAGGGAGTGGCTCATAAGGCTAATTAGCCTATGATCTTCACACTTTCTTGCGTTCGATTTTTTTTGGATAGGAATAAAAGCACTCTAATGCCCCTTTCGTCCAGTAGTTTCAGTATTTCTGATGGTATTTCATCTGGACCAGCTGCTTTATTGTTTTTAGCGACTAGTACAGCCTTTTCTACCTCTTCTTTGGTAATAGAAGGTTCAGATAGACATTCTTCTGCATCGAGTTCTCTGGTCTGGTCTATTGTCGTCAAAAAGTTTTTCTACATAGTCTTCTTATATCCTGCATTTCTCATGATCTTCCATAACTATTTGGTTGTCCTGGTTGGTTATTATACCTAGATTTCGTTTTTTTAATATACCAGCGGCTTCCTTTAATCTTTTATGGAGGTTGAAATCATCGCGTATCTTCGTTGCAGTTGTTCTATTTCGTTGCACTCGTTTTTAAGCCGTTCATTTTTTGCAACTTTAATTTTTGATCTTTTTGAGTCTCTGTACTTATTTATGTCCTTTAGTTTTCTACTCTCATCCATTAACAGCAAAATTTCATCGGTCATCCATTTTTGTTTTTTATTTCTAGATTTGAATCCTTGAACACTTTGTGAGGTATTTCTTGCTATTTCTACCCATGATTTTGGCGGGTCGTCCTCTTCGACCGTGGAATCTAACTTCTGTATCTGAGTTTAATCGCGCTTGTCCTTTATTCAGAACTTTCTGTTATCCATAAAAGATTTAAATAACACCGTCGTCAGACGTAGATGAGTTGACCGGTTTTGCAACCAAACGACATAAATTACTTGTTTTTTTTATTATTATTTTTTATATATATATATTTTCAAATACCAAATACTTTTTTCAATAGAAATATCTTGCCATATACTATTTTAATTTTATGGGGTATAAATCTGACTGTACCTGTTTATTTTAGAGAAAAACTGTTTATTTATATTTTATTTTTACAAAATGTGATTGAAACTCGCTGTAGAGTATGTTTTTAATTACAAAAACGGAAAATAATTCATGTAGGTCTACCTATGTGGTTTTTACAGATATTCCATAAAGTTATTTATAAATTATATCGGTATTTTGAGGTTATAAGTTTTGTTTATTTAAATTTTGATCAAATTGGGATTATTTTCGAACACGATGTCAGTAAGTGATGTGAAAATTAATTTTTTATAATATAAACAATATATTTTACTATTACTGAATTGATTAAATACAAAAAACTTATCAAACCAAAACGTTTGGACCACGGTTGCCAACCGTTCCGGATTTCTCGGGACGGTCCCGATTTCTATTCGCTAGTCCCGTGTTGTCTGCTCCCGGGACACGGATTTTTCAGAGTTAAGCAGTAAAAATGTAACAGGTTTTGCTGCTAAAACAATCGAAATGTCTTTCTTCTCGGTAGCCTAACCTAGAGGTCTATTGTAATACCAGTTTTTTCTGTTGGCAAGCCTTCAACTTTGACGGTTCAGGAGAAAAGGGGTCGGATTTTTGCTAGTGTCAAAGTACCAGAAACCACTGCATGGATTTGATAAGAACCGAAGTTCTCATAACTTTAAAATTTAGAGATGATTGCACTGATTTTTTGTCTTATTTTAAACAAGATAAGGGCTTGATAAATGTTGCGTGTCCCGGATTATTTGGCCGGAAGTTGGCAACCCTGGTTTGGACTATGATTTATAATACGCCATATTGTCATCAGCAATTTATAACCTCTAAAATTCTTTTAGTTATTTCGATTATTGATTATATAATGATCCAAAAGTACAGTTAAATAAATTTGGAAGGTTTTCCGTCTTTGGAATTATTTTATTTTTATTTACTTTATAAAAAACATACTTTTTATTGGTGTTAGAGGCTGAAAAAAATTTATTTATACACATTTACATCGTCATCAAGTAGAATATTGTTTTTATTTATAGCCTTAATTTTTTGTTGGTTTTTAGGAAACTTTCCGAGTTCATAATTTTTTATCTTGTTATATGCAGCAAGTTGTCGTTTTTAATTTGTTTTTACTATTTTTTATTCTTTTTATAATTTTATACTCGCAGTCCCCTCGTTTTTTTGGTTCTAGAAAATCGAAAAATCATCCGATTGTGATGAATTTTTTTTGTAAATCTTAGTTTTTACGGCGGATTTACGAAAAAAATTATGGGAATAAAAAAATAAGGTTAGGGGGGGTGGGCTAAAAATTCAGAACGAACGTCCAAATTTGGTCTGCTTTTCAAACAACCCCCCATTTTCTCTTTAACAGTCAACTTTAGTAAGATACCATTTTTTAATGGTGGAAATTTTCAATTTTTCAAAGTTAACTTTTAATATTGTACACTTGATTGCAATAAGGTCAATTTTAAGAGAAATTGTTAATATTTTTAATTGTTAAAACATGATAAATTAATATTTTTATATAAATTTTTTTTCAATTTGTTCGTTTTTTTGTGTAGATTATGAAAAAAAAATAAAACAACTTCATTTGATTATTTGGAAAAAATTTATCAACAATTACACGTGAATGAGTGCATTTTCATGAACAAGCCCTGAAACCAATATAAGTTTTCTGTTTTTTTATTCTCATAATATTTTTCGTAAATCCGCTGTAAAAACATTGAAATAGGATGATTTTTCGATTTTCTAGAGTCAAAAAACGAGGGGACCGCGAAAGTATAAAATTACCTTCTTTTTTTTTCGCGTAATTGTTGAAGATAATTTTTTTCAAGATTCAACTACAACTTCTTTCCATTTAATTATATTATTAGAATATATTTTTGTTCAATTTTTTATTTTTTATACCTTTTTTATATGTTTATGTTTCTAAATCGACTTGATTTTAGGTCCCTTCTGTTTTAAAATTAGTTTTTTCTATAATTTTTGAAAGACAGATAAAATATTCGCAAATTGTAAGTAGTCGAAACGTAAAAGTTTTATCTATTTTTCAAAAATTATAAAAATAACTGATTTCAAAACTGATCAGACCTAAAATCAAGACGATTTAGAAACATAAATATATTTTTGTTTTGATATAGTTTCCTGAAGATCAACAATGCTTTACATTTACCTACGTTGAGCAATATGTATATACATAGCCATTAAATATACCAAACTACTTCAATATTTACTTTATGATAAAGTGGTACATACTTTTAAAATCCTAATCAGTAATTTTTTTTGTTTTTACAATCAATATTTAGCATACAGAGGTACTAAACATATCTATATAATTATGCTGCCTCATATATTTTTTATATAATCAACATTCTGTTCCCTATGCTTAAAACTATTCAGGTGCAGGTGCAGGTGCATGTTGACGCTCGACGCTGGCTTAGAACGTCAAATGAGGTCACGTGGCACAATTTTGACTGGAGCTTCTTCTTACATTGATGCAGCGTCAAAACTAAACATTGTTCCAACTGTCAAAAATGTATTTTGTTAAAGCTGCAATCCAAAATCACTAAAATTCCCATAATTACTAGGGATTTCTCCTAAAAAAATGTTATGGCTCGTAAAATAAATAATTAAATATTTTTAAATAAATATTACATTAAAAATAATAAAATACCATTAAACGATTTCGAAAAATTAATAAATAATTTCATTCAGCAACATTTTTTAAAATTCTTTTCTCATAAATTATCGAAAACTTCAAGTAACAAATCATTTTCTTCAGATTCCGGTTTTTTTAAATCATACATATTGACATTAAATAATTTCTCAAGGTCCTTTATTTTCCTTAAATCGAATTAAAAACATAAATATTTGAAGTTATAAAAATATAATAACCCTAAAAACATCCCATCCCACACTTTTTCCCTCTTGATTTCCCCTTGGCTGGGAATCAGCTTTTAAATAGGTTATTATAGCAAAAAATCTTAACCTATAGTATCAGCTATTTACTAGAGTTCTGAAAAGTGCAATGAACTACGAGGTAAATATTTTATTGATAACGTTAACGATTTAACAGTTAAGTTAAGAATTTAATCAAGCAATTATTGAATAAATTATCTGTTGACAGAGATAGTGTTTAGATGCTGTATTAATTTAAGATGGCGCTCTAGTCGAAATTATACCACGTGACCTCATTTGACGCTTTAAGCTTGCGAATGTCAATATGAAATTGCACCTTCACGTGTCAGCTTTTCTTCACTAACATGATTGTTGTTACATCCTCATCATTTTTCTTTTGTAACGATTAATGGTGTGAAAATAAAGAGGCGTTTCCAATAAACCAAAAGGACTTGTTGGTAACTATGATGGGGTTGATCGATCACGATCTTAATGTTCGGTAACTAACCCTGATCGGGTTGACTGTTCGAGTTAATCGGGTAAATACGATCAGCTCACGGGTTGTTTATGTTTTTCTCAACTTTATAAATTATCAATTTCCCTTATACCCTTATATTTGAGGCTTGCTGTTTTTATAGTTTTTATTATTTCAACAAAATTGGTATTAAACTGTAGTGAAAAATGTTGGTAATTCAGTCAATAACATTTATCAAACATCTAGAATCTATTATAAAACTGAAAAACGATAAAAGTAATAGACAACGAAGGATTTTGTAGATTATAGAACTTAACCTAACCTAACCTTTCATCGTTTGAATTTTTTTAAGAAGCCATTTCACAATTCACTATAATTTGTTACTCCCACTGCGACCATTTGTTAGATTGCTCAATAATCTGACTGAAATGTGCATTGAATCTTTAGTTTTATTTTTAAAGTGCATATAACTTCATTCTATTCATATATTATGTTATTAAAGTTCTGTGAGTTTTGATTTTTATGTATAGATGTATAATGCAAACGAATATAATTTATATATTAAAGATATGGATTGGAGAATAAGCCTCAACAGGCGCGAACGTACTAATGACGTAAGCTGCCATTTTGATCTTATCTTCGGCGGCAAATTTGAAAATACGGTATCTATAGACTTTAGACGTTACTTTTGAACTTGTGATATTTTGGAACACATAATATCACTATAAACATAAGTATTACTTTAAAATTGAGGAAATAAGTGAATTTGCATACATGTACTTACATGTGAAGAAAATCGTTTAATATTTTAAGACGTTTTCACCGCACAAGACATCGTCCCCAATAAAAAACGAAAATAACAACTATAGTGTTCACTGATACTTATAAACTAATATGTGACCAAAATTATAGATAGACGAGCACGTTGTTGCTTCAGAAAATAATCTTCAACGCCGAATGTACCGAATTAGCTGTAACAACAAACACAGTTGACGCATAATCACCATTTCAGCCTAAATTTATAAACATTAAATATTTATTTTAGCATTACTTTATGATAACAACAACAAAATACTTATTATAACATAATTTTTATGAAAATTTGATAATTTTCATAAATCTGCGCTATACCTATATAACGGACAGTTTACAACGTTTCAACTAATGCAAAGATCAAAATGGCGGTCTCTTGAAGTTTGGATGCGCATTCGTCTAAGCTTATTCTCCCCAAATATCTTTGATTGATTTATATTGTGTACTTTGAAGTTGGGAAGAGCGGGTTTGAAATCTATTAATCTTCTTATCAGTGAAAGTATTTGTTTATAAACGTATCACCTAATCATAAAAATAAGAGATATGTGACTATAATTTTTAGATTTGAAACAAAGTCGTTACCAAAGATATATTAAAGATAATATGACAGGCATTCAAAGTTTTTTTGAATTTCTATTGAAAGAGTGTCTTATTTTTTTTAAATTAACAACTAATGGAATGTTTATTAAAATTATAATAGGAATATTTCATATTTCACGATAAATGTTTCTGGCTGTCGGTACAGTATTGTATATTATTATTAAACTAACTGAAATTTTTTAGATAGAAAATATATCCAGTTAATCGTTAAAACGAAATTACCACGTTCGATACGCGATTACCCGCATATCCTACTGACTGCGCCAAAAATAAATTTGATATCACGAAGTAGCTCAATTAGTAAAAAATATGAAAACAATTACAATTAAATTATTATATTATTGCTCTTGTGAACACCGGCAATATTGCTGGAGTTTCTGTAAAGGCTGGCTGCTTCAGGGAAATCGTCTGTGGGATGCGTGCCCGTCAGCTTTTTCTTATGGGATCCTATGTTGGGTAACGACATAATTCATGTAATGAGAATAACATCAACTTCATCTAAACTAATCATATAAATTTTTGTACAAAAATTTTCAACAATAGTGACTCAAAATTGAACCATTAATTTCCAAAATTCTTTGGAAGTAGGGTTTTTACATGGAAACTTGAAGAATTTGGATGTGTCATTGGTTAATGTAAGAAGACTCTAGAAATATATAATTTTCTTGACAAAATTTATGTTTAGTTTGGGTTTGAGTTTCAATAAATAATAAGTTTATTACCATACTATGAATTGTGGACACATTTCCAAAAATATGAGTGAATAATAACTATTATTAGTCTCTAGAATTGTGGTAACCATAGTTTTGCCTCCTTATGTAGTATTATCATCTTATATTTCCTAGATTCATGCAATGTTTAAAATAAAATTATTATGTCAAACCTGAGCAAACTTTTCAAACGCAGGACCATGTAAAATGAAAGAAATTGGTTTTGTAAGTGATGGAAATTATAACAAACTCATTTATCTCTCAGCAGATAGTACATTCTGATAGTGCCTCGTATAATTCAATTCTAGAAACGGAAATTAGTTGCTTCAATTTTGTGTTAACCAATCAGCAGTTTTTGTTCGACTTATTTACCGTTTATATTAAATGGCATGTAGTTTTCGATTAGGTTTTGGTTTATAATTCTTCAAGTCTTCAAATATTAGTTCAATTCCATGCATTTTTGATAGCTTTTAAGTTTGTCTTCCTATTAAAATATTGAATCAAATATAGTATCCATGTTTTTAAGTATGATAATGTATGTCTTAGTAGTAGTTCAATGCATAAAATAACCTCTGGTTGTACAAATATATTGAAAGTTACAAAATATAGACTGTTTTAGAAATTAAACCAAATAATAAAAAATATTAGCTTAAGTTGAATATATTTAAAAGGGGTTACTCTATAAATTTATTTAATACAGTCGAATTCCCAATTTTAGATTTTATATTCCAGCGGATAGAAAGCTTTTACACTGTTTAGAGTGCTACATTGACTTTTTTAGTGCCATTTTTTTATTTCTAAAAATATTGTTTATGTTTTTTTTTAGATATTAAACTTTATCGATCTAAATTTTGTTTTTTTATTCCACTTTTACCTTTTTTCTACTTACTGTAAACAGTTGATTAACCCATTAGTGACCAACTGCAACTAAGGTTGCATGACAATCCAGAATTTTCTAGGAATAAAAAAATTTCAGTTTTTAGAGAAACTTTTAATGCTAAATAAGTGAAGGTAAAAAAATGAACATGTATTTTAGTTGATAATATCATAAGACTCATAGTGAAGAGGGAGTTTGTTTTGGGTAAATCTTTGTTTGCCAGTAACTTGCTCGACTTCATTGCGGAAAAAGGAACGCGATGAATAATTTCTTCTTCGGTTAAATTCAAAGTAAGAGGAAGGGAGAGTTGACATGATCCGCCCCATCAATATTAATTCAGACAACTCAGCCTGCTGCAGCCTCTTCAGTTCAAAATTGAGCTCATTGAAATGACGCTGAAGGCGCGCAATGTGATCAATTCCATCATGAGCATTCATGATTCCATATGAAAATTGGCCCAAATATCCTTGGCCGTTTTACAAGAGTTCCTCATTGGTAGCATTCAGCGTATTCACCAAAAAGAGCTGAGCTAGCGAGTCCTTGGTTTCGAATTCATCCTTATTGGAACCGTCAGCAGGGCAATGTCAACTCATCATTTACGACATCCAAAACCTTTTGATGCTTCAGTCTTTTCCAACGCTACCAGTTGCTTTACTCCTCCAGTTTCTCAATAGAAGCCTTGAAATCAAATGATCCTTACGTGCTCATGCTCATGCTCACAGAAACGTTTCCGTGAAATCAATATTCAAGCGGTAAGTCCATTGTTGTTGTCTTGTGCTCGACCAAGTAAGAGGTAGGTAGCTCCAACATTTCTTTTGTTATCTTTAAAACCTGGAATTAGAAAAAATGTTCAAATTTTGATGCAACTGAAATTGTTACTTTTTTTTTTCAAGAAAAACTAAAAATATATGACAAAAATTATATTTTTGATATAACTCAAATAAACTTTTGTAGAAATAGGGAAATTAAGGTAAAATAAACATTAATTTTCTTAAGAAGTATGGCGTAAATGTCAAAAGATTTCTGATGGAAAATTGAATATGATAAAATGAAAATAATGTTGTTACAGTTTTAATAAATTGTATACTAGGTTCCCAAAATCTGCGAATCGGTATTTCAAAAAGAATCTATGCGAATTGCTCCATTTCATATGGGAAGAATCGATTGGATCGACAAATTCACACCCACGTATAGGATTTTAAACTTCTTCTGCTATTCATTAATGGATGTTTACGATCACGTTTGACCATTTTTATCTAATCTCTGGTGGTACGAATTAATTCTCCTCTGTCCAATTTTTGACATTGTGGAGCCACGACTTCCTTTTTCTGCCCAATCCCCTTCTACTCTCAATCTTTTTTTCTATCAAGAGTTGAAGCAAATGGTACCTCCAGCTCCGTATCACATGTCCTTACGTTTTATCGTTGTCTTCCTCTTCTCCTCAGAATTACCTCGTTGGTTTTTCTTGTCCATGGAAATCCACATTTTAAATGCCTCCAATCAGTTCATGGTGTTAACTTTCAGTGTCCAGCTTTCCATACCATACATTAGCACTTGATCTCTTCGTCTAATGACCATTCTTTACGTAACCAAGTTACCAAATAGTTAAATTTGTTACTCGTTCAATCTCTTCGCTATTGTATGACGGAATTGGAATAAGGTTAAAAAAAGTGATGGTCCTTATTTTCTAGATTTTCGAAAGAAAACGATGAAAGGCAACCCAACATGCTTAAATCACGGATAATCTAAGAATCGCCAAAATATATAATCACCATTTTTTGTATCGTAAAGCTCTCTGTGTTCCCTATTAACTTTTCTTCTGTCATTTTTTCGTAAAAAAAATAAGGAAAGTCTTGCTAGTCATCTACACGTGTGGCACAGCAAACTGTGTCTGAACTACGGAGGTACACGTCTGTGAGGTCGAGCGTGTCGTATCAGGTCGCGCTGCGTTGATGTGTTCAATTCTGCAGATTACAGAACTACGTGCTGTGTTGCGTAAATCCGGCTTGAAATTTTTCTAGTGATTTTTAAAATCAAAGGTTTTTGATAAATTAGAAGAAAAAACGTTAATTTAGATTAAAACAGAATTTATTTCATCTTTAGATGATATGTATACAGTTATTTCAAAAAGTAAAGTAAGATTGAATGTTAAAAACCTTGTTAGAGACAAGAATGGCGGTTTTTGGTACTTAAATAATTAGTCAAGTTGAAAGTTGAGTTACAATTTTGAATTTAATATTTTACAAATCAAATTTCAGAATTAGAAAATTTTTATAGTGCATTAAACCTATACGAAATGTACCACAATATTGTTTCTACATTCTATAAACTTAAAGAACTGATGACATATATGAAGAGTATTTTGATTAAACTATTTTTGAAAATATCCAAAAATATATAGGTATCAATCTTCTAGAATATTTGTTGGGTTTGTTAATATCAAGGTTGTTGATAAGGTATGAAAATTTGGAAAGTTGCAGATATGAAAACGGCATATTTGTATAATGAAAGTTTATACTAGAAAAGTCTCTGGTACGAAATAAGAAGAAAACCAACCGTGTTGTTTCAGAATTTTTTCAATAACATCATAGAGCTAGAAGAAATATTACAAATGACATATATTTCACTAATGTCCGATTAGCTGATAAAAAACCAGCTATTGGGCACTGTTTGCTAAAATAAAACAGATTTACACCACTACAATTCAATATAAACACTAGACCTGTAAAATTTACGATATTTGTTTTCACAAAAGATGCAACAATGATTTCATAACTACTCAAGAAAAGTAAAATTATGAATTTGTTTTTGGAGCCGACATACTGTTGATAGTGTTGGCTCAAAGCACAATAATAAATCACAGATGACTCTAAAGTAGAATGAGCCAAAAGATGACGTTAACAATACTTAATATCTTATTAGATAATACAAGAAGAAGAATTCAATAGTCATAGAGGTTATTTTTAAATATATATAATATGTGCGTTGTGTTTATGAAAAGCAAAAAATGGTAGTTTACGTGGACCATCTTTTTTTCCAGCTGAAAGATAATCTTCCACATGGCGAATTATAAGATATGGAATATACAAAACAATGAATCCCCCACTACTTCAACCCATCGTAAGAAACAAGCTACAGATTCTGACAACGATAAAACAATAAAAAAGCAAAAAATGTGATGATAAGATCACCGAAGAAAGAGAATTTTGTACAAGAAGAAGAACTCAATGTTAAATATATATAATATGTGCTTTGTATTCATGGAAAATAACTTTGACGGAAAGAAAACATAGTAGTTCATATCAACCATCTTCTTTTTTCCTGCTGGAAGATGATCTTTCGCATGGCGAATTATCAGATAATAAAATATACCAAACAATGAATCAACCACTATCTTAACCCATCGTAAGAAACAAGCTAAAGAGTCTGACCACGAAAGAACAATAGAAAAGCAAAAAATTTGATGTTAAGATCACAGAAGCAAGATTGAGACCTCAAATGTTGGTCAAATTGAAATTTTCCTAATTTTTTATGGGTGAAAAATTTATAATTTGAGTTTTATTAACTTTCTCAATATTTTTTAGTTCTTATTTCAAATTTTGTGACTTAATTGTTTCAAATAATATAAAGAATCACTCAAAGATCTAACTAACCCAAAAAACGATGCACACGGACACCACAATTGGAATGATTCGCCGTTTTATCCAAAAAATTTACGATTTAATATATAGTGACACAATTTATCACAATAAATTTTGAAACCGATCCCTGTCTCTTACAATAAATATTACAATATTTATATAGAGTAAAAATATTAAGTATAGTATATCTAAAGTCAACGTGAAGACATTGATTAAAATGAGATTGTCAGATATATTCTTATAAAATTGTTCTCCTTTTTTCAGTAAATTGTTAATTCTTGACATTCTTAAAAATCTAGCAATAACTATACGCATGGTGGACATTTTAATTGTTACGTTGGCAATACGAAAATATTTTTTGTTACCTATAGTCAAGTCATTTTGGTTATAACCTCACTTTTCTAGCGCTTGTGTGAAGTTCAACTCAGTATCTGTAAACACGTTTTTCAAAAGATATTTTCTACATGAAAAAAGTGGTAAAAAAAGAAAACATGGTGCTGTTATTGTACTATTTTATAAATATATTATTTAACCTTTAATTTTACGCATGTTTCTATCATATTAGAGTGCTTTGTTGATGAAATCATAATGGTTTCGTATTCATTCTAACCTGGAGCTCGCTTGGTGATGATGAATTAGCCTCCGATTCTAAAAGTGAATATGTTACCCCTAGACAATTTCAACGTCATAGACGATCTCTTGTTATAACTGAAGCAGGTAGTGATTGCTCTGATGATAACCTCCACCGGCCACACAGACAAAATCATAAACCCACTACAATAAAATGGGAATCCAAAAAATGATGAAAATAATTTTTAAATTATTGAAGCCACGCAATTATAAGTTATTAAAAGTGCGTCCACTTTCAGATGATACTAAGCAGCAACTTTTAGTAGTACCGAAAGAGGAATATCTGGCAGTTGATGCACGGATAATCCCTACAAAAGTTCATCATGACCTGGAACAATACAATTCTGCGATATAGGGGATATAGGAATCAAGTTCTTGTGGACTTAGTCTTAGGATTTAGTTATGGTTTTGATTTTTTTGCTGGTGATCAAAGTAATAAACGACCTGAAGGTACACAAGATTTGGGTGTTAGCGCCAATGTCGTGACTTCAGGTACATTTTACGAAGATTGGACTTTTGCCTCTAGGTACAGTGTGCCTGAACAGAATTCCTAATATAGATATACCGCCAGAAAAAAAGAGTTGAAGAAACAAGAACGTGAATTTTTCACTATTGATGCTGTTACTTGGTTTAATAATAAACTGGTTAATATCCTTTCAATTTATGTAGGTAGTGAACCAATGACTACAAAACGAAAGTCCTTTAGAAAGGAAACACTGTACAAAACCATTAATTGTCCTCAAGCAGTTGAAGTATATAACCGACATATGGGGGGTGTTGATTAATGAGACTTTATGCTTGGTTGTATAGAATTCATTTGAGATCCAAGAAATGGTATAAACGAATATTTTTTCATGTGATAGACAGGAACAATTCAGACGTTTACATGTCTCTATTTGATTTTAAGCACGCTGTTTCAGAACACTTCGGGCTTCCTGTAAATCACATTAGAGATGGAACACCAATTTCTTGGCAAGGAAGTCTTGCTCCATCCAATCCAGGCACACCAACTATACTGAAGAAAATGAGGAGTGTTCCTGTCAGACATCAAGATGTACCTTTAAACTCCGTGAGGACTCATGGAATAGACCATATATGAATGGATGAAAACGGAGAAAAATGTCAATTTTGTGGACAAAAAACTTACAGAAAATGTTACAACAAACGAAACTGTTTTTCGGCATTTTATTATTAAAATTACTGTAATTTTTATTTTATACTAAACACTTAAATTTATATTTGTTTCTTTATCCTTCATACGAACCCATATATGGCTGTACTATTTTTTTATTAAAATTTGTTGGGATGCATACGAACCCATATACGACCTTTGTTTTTTTCTCAATTTATGTAAGCAAATTTTTTTAATTTTCTTTTTTTTTTAGTAAATTTTATCCCTAAATAAAGCCTAAACAACCATCAAATACTTTTTTCATAATTAATGCAGTAGAGGGTTAAAACAATTCTAAAAGTTGGAATTCACCAGCAAAAAAAACAACGCGGTCTAATTAAATATTTTACATTATCACAATCCATCTACACCAAACGACGAATAAGTTGTACAAATATTAAATGTCCTTTTGGATAACATTTGAAAGTTAATTCTGATTGACCTATCACTGAAATATTTTTATTTGTCTGCAGTCAAATGATTTGACACTAAATATTACTGACATTGGTGTTGGTAGACCAATTGGCGCAGCTTTGTAGCACCCCTATTGTCTATTCCTGTAGCCTTCCCTTCCTAAAGTATTTATTCTGCTTTTAATGTCCTCCTATATTGCAAAATTTTCGATTTTATAATTCAGTGGAATTAAAAATATCTCTTTTCACATTGACTTTAAAAATACTATACAATAAAAGCTCTCTTAACCGAAGCGACGTCGAAAAAATAAAATAAAAACACAATAAATCAGTCATTGAGACAAAACGCCATAGAAGGGAGTGAAACTGGAAGGCAATCAACAACCATATACCTCTGATATAAATAGATGGGTCAAGATATTGTCAAATGAAGATAGCCACAACGAATCAGATGACGAAGTTGAGACAGATAGTAGCGATGACAGAGTTGATGAGATCTTCAATCCCATGAAGGTAAATTTTTATGCAAACTATGATTAAGACTTCATATAAGTATTAAATCACATTCACTTTAGATTCCTTATACTGTTATGTTTAGGTTGCTTTTTATGTTGGGGAAAGATTGGAAAAGATCATTATTGATGTAACAGTTAGAGAGATATTGCTACCAGAAAACGATACCAAAACAAATAAAGATTTTAAAAAAACAACGTTGCTAGTTGCATATATGTGTAACAATATACTTAAAATAATCCTTTTTAATTTATGTTACCTGAAACCACCCTCAACTCCCATTTCGGTTAAGAAAGATTTTACTGTACTTATGTTTGAAGTTTTAGGATGAATTTAGAATATCAGTTCTAAATAAACTCAACAGCAAAAAAATCGGACACTTCATATTTTTCAAACTAAAAGCTAATGTATTTGTTTTTGTGGGTAATCTGATTATAATAGAGAATGTAGAGTCAGAGTCCATCGAACTAATCCCGAAGGGATTAGTAGACCATTATATAAAACTCAGATTTCAATATCTAATAGCTTCTAAGGTTCGGGACAGACTTGAAGTGGCTCACACACATTACAGTGGAGTTTGACAGGACTCCAACTCCTGGAAAGGCATTAAAGAGAAAGGTGATTGTTTGTTAACCACTCTCGATTTGGTCTATACGATAGAGACTTTTAGGGGAACAAATAATGACCTTTTGAAAGATCAGTTATAGTTTGGGGTGGAATTAATTTCAACGTTTCACTGATTTTTAACGATAATAAGGCTATGACTGCTGCTAGAGGTTGTGATCCCATTTGCTCCATTTATTGGTGATGAATTAATTTTGATGGAGGATAATGCTCGTCCACATACCGCCAGATTCGTTACCCAGTACATGGAAGAAATGATTATATTCTAGACTGGCCTGCACAATCTCTCGATATGATGTCCATAGAGAATTTGTGGATTACGTCCAAAATTTAATTTCTTCCATATCTCAAGGTTCTAATAAAATGTGTTTTTCTCTCTCTCTTTATTCTGAATTTTTATGTTCATAATCAATTAGAATTATTGATTTGTGACAGATTTTGTGTCAATAACTTATAAATTAACCAACAGATTAATATTTTGAACAAAACTATCTGTTTTTTTGCTGTTGAGTAGTATATGAAATTAAAATAGTTCAAATTAAACAAGTCATTGAGCAATTAAATCACAATAGATTCTTCTTATTTTTAATTCTACATCTAATTTACTATCTATCAGGTAACATTTAATAAGATTTTTGTTTTCTGTAAAATTTGACACATCTAATAGTAAATAACTTACTTAAACTTTGGTATAACACAGACATATGATTATGAAACGGAGACTTTCCACAAATATATCAATTTTAAATAATTGACTACGTGGAAAAATTCATATATAGCATTAAATGTAGTCCATGTGAACAGTTTTGAGTTAATATCATACAGAATGATATACATTTCGATTATATCACTCTTAGTATTGATAAAAATCGGTTCTGGAATATTCTCATTGGTTTAATGAAAAGATCTACGGTACCATTCAAAATTTTGTGATATTTACACCGACTTCATTAGCAGACCATATCGTCACCAGTGTACAAATTATTAAGGCTTTACAATTTCATGAAGCACTTAAAGACCGCAGTAAGATGAAGCTTTTTCTTATTGGCAAAGATGACATTGTCCACATTTTAATGGAAATTCCAAGTGAAATTAAGCCGCTGAAAGGTACTACGAAAGTCTACCAATTAGTTGCTCAGCAACCTAGAGTGCTAAGTTATCGAATATTGAGTAGTTTTTGCCACAAATTGCCTGAACCTGAGATTTAAAAGAACCACTGGTTTAATCTGGTATAAGGAAGAAATCTACGGTACCATTTAAAATTTTGGAATATTTACACAGACTTCATTTAGGAACGGAATTCATTCAAATTTTTCTACTTTCCAAAAAATGTTTTAACGAATCTCTCAACACCTATTGTGTACAGAGTCTTGAACTAAATCACCTAAAAATCCTAAATTAACTAATATAGACGATAAATTGAAAATATTTTCAAATAACAAATAATCTCTAAAGTAATTCTTAAATTATAGATATTTTGAGAGCCATACTGATCTAACTGAAAGATACTTCGACTACATGAATTTAATTTGGACGGAAATAATTTCAATTTGATTGACACCGGCTGCTATAAAAAGTAAAGGTTTGCTAGTAGAAATATTTTTGAGGTAAAACGCTGAAAATCATAAATAGTGATGAAAAAATAAATTGGTAAGATAAAATGACTTTCATATGTATGAGAAAATATGGTTAGAGAAAGTATATGCACGTCAGCTACAAAACACAAGAAAAATAAACAAATAGAACAATAATCTAGATAAATAAAGTAAAGAGAAAAGAAATATATACTATAAAAAAAGTGAAGATGAAATATGAAATCAAATATTAAAAACCCAAATTAAAGACAATAAAAATAACAATAAGGATCTTAAAAAAAGGTAAAAAAGGGTAAAAATCTATAGAAATAGAAATTAGTCATTCCACAATTGTTTTATAAACATTATAAATATCTGAGGCTCAAAATAAAAAATAATTCACATTAAAATATCGTGTTATAGTGTACAATAGTTTGGGTCAAAAAAAGTCATCTATTTGTTTTTGAAGTATATCGAAAATATTTCATATGACAAAAAAAATGTTAGAATTTGACCCATTAATATTGATATTAAGAGGTCTATCATAGAAACTTTTGATTTTTTCCTGAGAGGGTTTTTTTGTCTCATAACTCCTCAACCATCGAAGTAAATGAAATTGACTCGGAGGTGCTTTTTTAAAAGAATTTAATGGTCAAAAAAAAGACTGACAAACTTGAAACTTGAACTGACACGGCTTGAAAATTGGTATGATTTTAAAATTTGATTTTTTAAAATTGAATACACTGTTTACACCACCATTACACCAACAATTGCACTGTCCGACGCGCATTTCGTTTCATTTACCTTCAGTCTCTGAAGACTATAATTTGATTATCGAAACGCGCGCCAGACAGTGTAATTGAGAGTGTTGGTGTAGTGGTGGTATAAACAGTGTGTTCAGTATGAATACACCAACGGTTCCAGAACTTTCGACTTAGTTGATTTTTGAACTTTTTTAAAGTTTGGAATTAAATTAAAAATTAGTATCCGGAAAAAATTCAATAGATTCTAGAAGGGAAGTTAATTTTCTACAAAAAACTTCTCTTAAGATTTTTAGTTAAATTCACTCCTTTGAAAGTTATTCAAAGTTGAAGTCAAAATAAATTTCTTGTTTTTTTCACTATAAATTCAATTTTTTTGAGCACACTGAAAAATTTGACCTTTTTATAGGTAATAATTTTTATTTATAGAAAAGTTAACTTCTTCAGAAAATTACATTTTCAATCAATCACCTTTGTTGGTGGAATAAACGAAGAATGAAGTTTTCAATGGGCTCAAAAAAATTAAATCTACAGCGAAAAAATCGAGAATTTCATTCTGACTTGAACTTTGAATAACTTTCAAAGGAGTGACTTTAACTAAAAATGTCAAGAGAAGTTTTTAGGAAATTAAATTCTCTTCAAGAATCTTCATTGAATTAATAAGGATACTAATTTTTAAGTAATTACAATATTCCAAAGTTAAAAAATCAAATTCTGTAATCATACCAATTTTTAAGTCGTGGTTATGAGAAAACGGTTCATCTGACAAAAAAATTCAATCACTCTTTTTTTGTAGACCATTAAATTCTCTTGAAAAAATGCCACCCAGTGAATTTCATTTACCTCGATGGATCTAACATTTTTTTTCTCATCAGAAATAATATTTTCGATATACCTTAAAAAAATTGTCAATTGTCTAGTCTGAAAAATTAAGCGATGAAGTTGATCATACATAAATGTCACTATAATACTCTATTTTTTTTTAAACTCCAAAATATCCTTCTCATTGGTTTTCGAATTCCATTACCATATAAATGTTTAAACATAGATATTAGCTCTCTATATATAAAATTTTCAAACATGGCTTTTTAAAATATTAATAATTCCATACAAATATAAATGTTGAGCTTAGAAGCGAAGTGTCTAAATGACATTTAGAATAATACTTAAAAAAGTTTGATTATTAAGTGTGCGTGTTAATAAATAAACTTGGTTTACTTCCAAGAAATAACCAGAGGTGCTTGTAGAGAGATGTCCAATTTTTCAATGTTCAAATACTGAAAAAAAAAATTAATTAAACATATTAGTATATTAACGAAACATTTATTACTAATTATGAAAGTATCGATATAGGTACTATTAATAGTAACGTTCCTTTTGCATGAAATCTCAAATAATTTGAACTCATTCAAGTGTAGCTCTTTCAATTCTACATTCTATTTAACTTTACTTAAATCAGATGATTTGCGAATATTTATTTTTATTTCATTTTTGTATTGACAAGTGAATTTTGGATTAGAATACAATGAACTGAATGAAGGTCTAGGTTTGTCATTCTATTCGACCCTCATATAAAAGTAAGAACAGGTGAGATGATATTATCAGCTCAATTTGGAAAAAAAAACAGGTAATTTACAAAAGGAAAGCTATGAATGTGACTAATTTTTATGAATATGGTAAATGATTATCACTAATCAAAATGAAAGATTGGAGTATGTAGCAGCAGAGAGCTACTAACTAAAGCTAAGTGAAAAGTACACCGAGAAAGTTTTTCATGTGTACGCAATAAAATCCGTAGAAATAGTAAGGAAATACGAAATTTCAAATTTTCAAGGTAAAATTATCAAAATATATATGAATCAAATGATTTTTTATATTTTCATTTGTATTTTTATTTTCAGTCCTTTATATATATTGTACATAAAAGTTCTTGTCTAGAGAGATATCTGTTGACAAAATGAAAGTTTCTGTCGTTTTCAACGAGATTTTATCAAATTGAATATATACAGGGAGTGTTACTAGATTTTTTTATATTAGTTTTAATAGAAACATAAACTGTGATGGATTTATGCCTATGCCCATGAGGCCCAGGGTGAACTGTACACCAGAAGCAGTTTACCCCCAACGAGGGAAGCATCATTTAATGGAAGTGGAGGACGAAGAGATGTTATCTGATGGAATCATGTTGGAACAGAGATGATTTTACCTTAAATTTGGAGTTATAGTCGAAATTCTTGTGCATAAATCCATTAACTGATACTTCCTTAATGATATCATCGATACCCAAAACAGCAACTCTGTCTAAATTCGGTGGTATATCGGATCCTATAAACGTAGCGTATGATCTTAATGTGTTTTCTTCCAACTCGAAAGTAATTGAGGAATATTGTTTTTCTTCAAACGAATCTAAAATAGACAAATATCACAATACAACTTAGTCACTTGTCAAAATTGTAAATAGTACCGAAATATTGCAACCTCACAATGTGTATTATGTATCATGTGAAATGATCTAAACTGGACTTGGAAAAGATATCAAAATTATAAATATAATTCAAATATACAGAGGTGTTAAAAGAAGAATTATATTTTCAACACACTTTAAAAACTCTTAAATCAAACTACATCTTTTGTTAAAATGGAATTTTTAAAGGAAATAATCGAGTTTTGTCTGTTCATGAATAAATAAAAAATATTATAAAAGTAATAACACAAATGGAATTGAAAAAATTGGTGAATGTATGCAAAGAATATAATTAAAATTCATCAACACGAAGCCAAGATAATGATTTAACTATATAATTCAGTGTAATTTTTTTCTCATTTTCCTTTAACCTCACTTATTTTTCAAATATCAGATGAGGATTCTGATTCCTGTTCAACTAATGTCTTTAATTGCCATATTCCTCAATGGCTCTAATTTTTTTTACTTGGTTTATCTATTTCTATCTTGGTCTCCCCCTTATCTTTTCTTTTTATATATCTTATAATATGTCAATACCAATTCAGCTGTTTTCTTTTTTTATTTTTCTATTATTGATTTTTATTAAAATGTGGCGCAGCACTAAAAAATCGATAAATTTTTCGAAAATATATGTTGTTATTTTCACCTTGTCATCGTCCCAGTTATTAATTGGTAAAGACAACAATTCTGTTATTAAAGTAGAATAAAGTTGACATAATATTATTCTATATGCAAAATAAAATTTATAACTAGGTCATTAAATTATTTTATCAAAATATAAAAAATCAAGGTCCATTGACAACAGATTGCCTAGACATTAACTATAACTCACTATTGGTAGATTTAAAATGCAAAATATACAGCATTTGATCTTATTTCAAGCACGTCACGTGTGAAGTGTTTTTAGTATCGTTTGTATTGATTAAGAACGTCCCCGCTGCTTCCTGCTCTAAAAGTTAAACATTCGTGACTTATAGGAGATTACGTTCAAAGGGTCATTTGATGTCTATTTAAACGTTTTGTATCGACTAGGAACCCCTCGGCTGTTCACCATTTTACTCGTTTGTCTAAAAGTTGAATTTACGTCACTTATAGGAGATTTGTGCTGCATAATGTGCAGCGTTTGTTTTTATTTCAATAATGTTGCAAGTGTTGTGCACCAAGTTTCATTTTAAGTCGATTTAAGCGAGACATACAAGTTCTGTATTGACCAAGAACGCCCCCACTGACCTCTGTTTCCCTCCAAGTTAATAAACGTCACTTATAGGAGATTTGAGCTGCAAAATGTGCAGTGTTTATTCTTATTTCAAGTATGTCGCGTGTGTTAGGTTTTAAATGTCATTTGATATCAATTTAACCGAGACAGATGTTTTGTATTAACTAATAATGCACTCACTGATCCCTATCTTCTTCAAAGTCGATTAAAGATCCCTTGGAGAAAATTTGAGCTACAAAATGTTCAGTCTCTGTTTTTCTATCAAGCATTTCAGTTACGTTGGCTTTCAAATTTCATTAGATATCGATTTAACCGAGACAGAAGTTTTGAATTGACTAATAATGCCCTCACTAGCCCCTATCTTCCTCAAAGTTGGTTAAAACTCACTTGAAGAAGATTTGAGCAGCAAAATGTTAAGTCTCTGTTTTAATTTCAAGTGCGTTGGCTTTTAAATTCCATTAGATATTAATTTAACAAAGACTAATGTCCTCACTGACCTCAAACAAAGTTTTTTTTTCTCTCATCCCACACATTTTCCCAATATTCTGTTCTCAGGTATTTTATTTCCATTGTGTTCAATTTTATCCCTTTGTTGTTTAATTTTTTGTCGCACATGTTACAATTGGTGCTACTACCACATTATACATTTCAATTTTCACATAAATATCCATAGTTTTTTAGCTTTTTATCTTTTTATGTTCTGATTTTATAAACTCTTCTGATGTTTGCTCTGCAATTCGTATTCTTCCATAGGTTGTAATAGCTATCTAGGTATTTTCATTTTCTCTATTATTATACTTATTTCTTCCATAAGTATCACATCAAAGGCTGATTTCAAATCAATAAATACTCAGGAAAATCCCTCGCGTTTCTTTATTATTCTTTCTACCAAGTTTCTTATTTATTATCATTAGTTTGTCTTTTCGATTTAAAAGCTCTATTATCTCAAGTAGATTATCTAATATTTTAGTATGTAATGTGTGATTTGGTTGTGCAGTGTTGTTTCAATTCCCTCACTTTTTGTTGTTTTTCTTGGACAATTTTCCACATCCTGTTCCATTCAAATGTACTAGTCAATCGATCAATTGTGTCTTTTTCTGGTATAGCTGAATCCTTAGATTGAAGTGACTTGTTTCAAGCACAAAATTTCTTTAAATAGATAAAATCATCATTAAAATAAATAAAACTTGAAATAAATCAATTTTTACTAAATACTTACTGAGTGAATCACCGTCATCCCAATACAAATCACCAATAGCATATTTCTTTTCATCACTAGCTACTAAAAGTTCAATTTTCGATTTTCTGGATTCGGTAGTAGTATTTTTTGGTGCTTGTAATGGTACTATACAACCACCTCTAATTAATAATGGAATCGTATCTAATGGTGCATCCAGAGTAAATTTTTCTCCTTTACTATATGATCCTTCGAGGTTGTAAAAATCATACCAAGTACCTTTTGGTATATAAGCAGTAACTGTAACATCAGAATCCTGAAAATGACGTTTTTTCACTCTAATAAAAAATTCATTATATCCACTGTTTTTACCTGTAAAACAGGGATTATCATTAATGCAGAACCCCACAAAAATTGAGTATCTATTCCATACGTATTCACATCTTCCGGAAATCTAAAATACAACAAAAATATAAAAATTAATACTATGAATTGTTTATATTTCTCAATTTCTGTTCTAAAATTCCAATACTCACTCAAAGAATAATGGCCTTGCTACAGTTTCACCATTTACATGCGCTTTGTGAAATAATGTATACAGATAAGGTAATAGATAATATCTAGCTGTTAGAGCCTTTACAGATGATGCGATCACTTGCTTTCCTAGAGCTACAGGGTCTTGATCCTAAAATAAAATAAACCAATACAGTTTACAAAGGTGAAAATAGTTTTTACATCCTATGCAATTAAAACACAAAATACTTTATTTCTGTTAAATGAATTTTGTTGTACTTACAATACCATCATCGGTGTTATGGTTTCTAGAAAAAGGATAAAATGCTCCTAGCTGCATCCATCTATTACATAATGGAGCTGTTGTATTTCCGTTGAAACCACATATATCAGCTCCCATTAAAGGAATACCGTATAGGCTGAATGATAGAATTCCTAAAAAATATATTTATAATTTATTTGAAAGAAGATAAGAATTAAAAATGTTCTATTCAAGATAGTACTAAGTTAAAAAATATATTAATTAACGGTAATAAATGAAACAAATCAAAAAGAAATCATTGGAAGTGACTCAGATTCTAACAAGAATATGATATATAAGAAAAATCTATGCCTGAATTAGTCTAAAATGTTACAAAGATTTTTTAACCCCTTTTTTTATTTTCAATCTGTAAAATTTACAATGAGCAAATGGTTCAAAGCAAAATATATAAGTAGGTAACATGAACATATTTATTTTCATTAACTTTTATTCTCTATGTTTTTAGTCACAAGGAAATGGCGTCTGCATATGTTGTGGTAGTTAATTTGTTGTGTGTGGGAATATCAGCTGTGTACATAAAATAGAGGATCGGGCCAAGTGCACTTCCCTGTGGAACTCCTGACATAATTGGTGTAGTATAGAGTGGTGATGTAATCTTGGATTTTGACATGAAAGTGTCTGTTTTGCAGGTAGGATTTTAGGAATTGTAAAAAGTTGTACGGAAGGTTTTTCCTTTTACAAAGATTGAGATAAGCAAAATAAGTATTGAATAAATGAATACAGGTTGGATATTACAGCAACAAAAATGAAAATTAAATTATTAAATTGACTCAGTTTCTAGTAAAACCAAAATCCATAAAAAAAGTCTGTGATTAAATGGAAATTATTGAATAGTGGAAGTAGTTAACAATAAAAATGATGAAAATATGATTAAAAGGAGCAATAACCTCAACTGAATTAGTAAAAATTTTACGAAGATTGAAAAAATTAAAATAAGTATTAAATAAAAGAATAGAAATTGGATTCTACTAATAAAAATGAAAATTAAATCACTAAATTGACTTAGTTTCTTACAGGAGCAAGTTCTATAAAGAAATTCTGTGACTAAATGAAAAAGACAAAAATTGTTGAGTAGTAATAATAGTTGGAAACAAGAATGGTCCAAACAATTATCAAGAAACGACTAATCAAGTAGAGTAATGAAAGAAAAACCATCAAAAGGAACAATAAATTCAAGAGAACAAGTTATATATGTCATATACTATGAAGAAAAACAAAATAAATATAAAATAACAGTATAAGATTGAGATTATATTAACACCTCTACACATTTAATAATTACCTGGAATTGAAAACTTCATATCATCCCAAGAAGACCAAACATCTCCACTCCAGTGCCCCGCATAATGTCCCAAACCAGAGAATGACGACCGTGATATAACCATCGGTCTTTTACCTCTTATTTCTGCAAGAGCACTGAAATAAATATACAATGTAACTAAACATTATGTATAACTTTCAACTGGATAAATTTTTTGAAGGTTAATTAGTTAATATTATAAGCATTACTAGAACTAAAGACATGAATATTTAAAATACATACAAGCTGGTAACTATGGCCTCTGTGAGTCCATACAAGTTATGAACGTTGTAATGCAGCCCCGCATAATGCTTAGCAGCCATACACAACGTCTTATAGTAAATAATTCCTCCGTCGACATATGGAAGATAGGGTGGATTGTCAAAAGTGGAATTTGAACAGCCATTATTTGCACCCGAATAAAAATTTGATGGTTCATTCATATCGATCCAAGCTCCGTCGAATTGGATTGTTTTGTGCATATTTTTTAACATTAACGTCCAATAATCTACAGCATTTGGATTAGTAAAATCCGGCCATACAGTAGACACTCTATTCCACACCTGTAAGCATGCAAGAGCACATTAATTCTTTCAGTTTGGGATATTTTATATTTCACACCTTTCCTATAAAAGGTAATCCAGTGGAATTTTTAACAAATATATCCATTTCCATTCCTACATCGTATGGTGGATAAGATCCCGGAGTTTCACTGGCACTAATGCCCGGATCAATTAGGGGAATGTAGTGCATACCCTTCAAATGCAATTCATTTACAAAACTTGGTAATTCCTTAAAATTGTTGTGATCATATGTGAAATCATTGCTAACATTCATATAATCCAAGTCATTCCATTGGGTATCCTAAGAAATAAAATTGTAATCTGAAAATGTGGATGTTTTGTAGAATATTCAAATCTACTCACCAATGGAATTCCAGCATCAATATTCCTTTGCATCACTTTTTTGGTTTCATTTAAAGTTTTATATCCAAACCTGCATAAATGGAATCCCAGACTCCAATATGGAGGCATATAAGGTCTACCAATCAGATCGGTATATTGGTTAATGACTTCAGACGGTGATGGTCCCAAAAAGAAATAGAAATCCAAAATTCCGCCAATGGTTCTAAATGTGATAGCTGGTGTGGGTTGTAAAATAACATCTATATGATAAAAAATATTAATATTAATTATCAAATGTTAAATAACTATGATTATTGGAAAATATGTAAATACTTGCCCATTGCATTACTATTTAATAAAAATACTCCATGGCTTTTGGTAGAGTTTTCCATAACTAAATAAAATGGGTGGCTCCCATATAAATTTTTCTAAAAAGTAAATAATGAAAATTGCAATAAATTGCTTTTAGTATTAAATGCAGATCTTAAGAAACTAAATAGTTTGGGAATGATTTTTAGTTCTTTAAAGTTACATTTGTTTACATATATACAAATTTATGATAGTTGAAAATATTTTTTTGTGCCAAAAGCCTTTACTATATTATACAGATACTACAACATACCAAGGTTTCAACTATTTAATATAGAAAATAAAAGTATAACTTTCTATTAAATATTTTGATTTTTTTAAAACCCTTGTCCCACATTTCTCTTGTTATATAGCCATCTGTATCTATGTATACTATTGTGTCCCCCTTTCTTGCTGCAATACTGGGGAACTCATTGTTTACAGCTGATCTGTTAATAGCACTCCTTTTAGAAATTTCAAAATGGAAATTGGCTGTAGCAAATATCTTTGTATTTTATTACATATGCTTCCAGGTGTAGTGCTCTGGAGTACCGTAGAACAGTATAGAGGTTTCTCCAGCATTATCTGCTAAGTCTAGCACCTTCAGGTGTCCATTGAAGCGACGGAACTTCAACAGGTTCTTACTTGAGCTGATACATTCTCTGGTCATAGATTTCCAGGAAAGTCTGTGCCTGTCTTATCCCCTGTAGATTGTCCCCTATCTACTTTCTATTCAAATGATTTTTCTAAGTTTTGTAGTTGATACCTCAGAGGGGGTTTGTCTGCTCCTATTTTAGCATGTTTGTCAGCTATTTTGGTGTATCTCAGAATGCATTGCAGGGTAATTTTATTTTCCTTGCCTAGCTTGTTTAACTTATCCAGACACTCACTAAACTAATTTGGATTTTATGATATTTGAGCTTAGAGCTCTGAAGACTGCTTGGTTATCGGATAGGGTGAATATAGCAATTTTAAGGCACTAGAATAGTCTCAAAAGATGTT